>NC_056729.1:1756234216-1756534216 GCF_019279795.1 Protopterus annectens
TTTTTTTTTTACAGAAAGGCAGAAAACACAATAAAAGCTATAATTTTCGACTAAATGCTATCAAAAGCTAGTACACTTGAGTGTATTAGCCTGTAGTTTAACTTTTAGGCAAAACTTAAACTAGCAAGTGCAGTAAACAGTTTTAGCTTATAAAGACAGTAAAAACAGTGCAAACTTTGATAAAACAAGCAAAAACAGTAGTCGAAAGTCACAAAAAGTCGAAAAAGCCAAGAAAAATATTAGAATAGAACATAGAAGGACTTTCTGACTACAGTGGCACTGTGATGGTCAAAAGAGAGGTTGCTGTCAACCTGAGTTCCCAGATCTTTTATGATGCCTTCCATGTTCAGTGGACTTCCATCGATGTGGTAATTCATGGGAAATGGGTTTTTCCCATAGGGAATGATGACACATTTTTTGGCATTGAGTTTAAGGCCATGGTTCTGACACCCATCATTGGTCTCAGTGAGGCCAACTTGCAATCATCTGCGAACTTTGTCAAACACAGTCCCTTCATGTTGGCCTGGACTTCAGAGAACTAGGTACCAAACAGGAGAGGACCCAGGACTGAACCCTGTGGGACTCCACTCGTGACTGGTCAGCAGTCTGACTTGGAGTCAGCTACTTTCACACTGTGGGTTCCATCTGTGAGCCAGTTTGCAGCCCACCTAGTGAAATATGGGTTGATGCCTAACTTAGTGAGTTTTTCTATGGTTCCTGAATGGGAATAGTATCAAAGGCATTGGCCAGATCAGGATAGGTTGTATGAACCACCTTGCCTTCATCCACAGCTCTGGTGACTGACTCAATGAAGTCGACCAGGTTGAGCAGGCATGATCTACCCTTCACAAAACCAAACTGGGTGGGATCCAGAGTTTAGAGATTCCCTATACCCTTGTTTATTATGTCCATGATGATGTCTTCCATAGCTTTGCATATCTGACTTGTCAGGCTAATGGGGCGATAGTTCCCAGGGACTCTAGTCGCTCCTCCTTTGTGGAGAGGGATGACTTGCAGCAGTGAGCCATTCAGATAGGGACAAAGCCTGAGGTGAGGCTGTGAATGAACAGGGCACACAGGAGAGGTGCAAGCTCACTCTGTATTTCATGTAGAACACAGCCAGGGATATTGTCAGGTCCCACAGAAGTTGTATTATTGGTCTTGGACAGTGCTATTTTAACCTGTGCAGCAGTAATACTGGGTACCTATCAATCTGTTGGTATTGTGATTGGACCTTTGGTGGTGGTGGGGGGGTAAAGTTAGCACTGAATCTTTTGGCCAGTAAATTGGCAACATCTGTTGGCTTGGTATAGGAGGTGCCATTGTGCAACAGCTCCAAGCAAATCTGAGTTTTGCCATGGAAATTCTTTGCATAACTATAGAAGGTCTTGTGGATGTCTTTACTATCTGCTGCAATTCTGTTTTCATAGCTAGCTTTAGAGAAGTTGATGAGGAATCTCAGCTTTTTGTTGAGGCTGATAAGGGAGTTTTTCCAGTCTTGGGACTTCACCTTATTTCACATCAGTTTCCTTCTTCTGTTGTAGAGTTTGTTTTTGGTAGGGGACGACCAGATTGGCTTCCTTTTTTTGGAGGAGAGCATCTTGGTTTTATTGGGTATGGTGAGATCCATACATTTGTGTACATGTTTGTACAGGGCATTAGTGTATGATTCGGCAGTCATGCATCTGTTACCAGATAGGTAACAAACTGGTTAATTGATAGAGCTCATATATTCATAATAGGGGTAGCCAACTGAAAATGTTCACATGTGCTGTGTGGCACACCCCAGGGATTGGTCTGGGGGCCTCTGATATATGGGATATACCTCCCTGAGGTGCAGGCCATAAACACAAACCTATGGCTGACCAGCTAGGGAGATGACTGCAAGCTGGGAACAGACATCAATACCCAAAGTGATGTGGACATCCTACAGCAGGGCCCCACCAAAACAAATGACTGATGCCAGAAACATTGCCACAAGCTGACTGTGTGCAGATGCATAAGCATCCCCATTGCAGAGATTGGCAGACCCACATAGTATCACATTAACAACAATGTCCTACACAAACACAATCAGTAGTGAGGCAAGTGGATACCTAGGTTGATTGCAACCTGACGTCTGAGCACCATGCTGCTTATGTTGTACAGAAAGTGTCATAGTTAGGGAAACCCAGATATGAGAGTCATCCATCCAGGGACAAAGAGGTCCTAAAAACTATGTATGCTAACCAAATATGCCAGTCATTGTGTTCAATAACCCCTTTGGCATGTACACCATAAAGCACATGCAGCAGATGGAGAGACCACAGGGGTACCTCACTGGGAAAATGCAGGAACGCAAACACGTACCTTACACAGATAGGCAAACCATTCCATATGGACTCCACAGAGGTGCCCCTCTCTGGCATACAAAGCAATCCAGACCCTGCCTTGTTGGAACTGTTGCGCAACAGTTGGAGCTTATCTCCCTGGGCCTCTACTGAAAATGGACATATATCCAGCTAGACTAGCCCGGTCAACAAATATAAAATAAAATAATAAATAAATCTGGAAATCAAGGCCCACTCGATCTACTTGAAGCTGCAGCATCAACCTGGTCTGTGATAGCAATAAGACTTGTTGATGTGACAGAGGTGTCCCACACACATCCCCATCTGTGGAATACACTCACCCTGTCCACACCAAGCCAAGTGCCTCGATACCCCTAGTGAAGTGCCCCCCTGTATAATTGCATGGGAAACCCAACTTACAGTTCCGTGATCCCACCAGTGTCCCTGCTGGACAGGGGCTCTGGATGCAGACATGTCTTAACATGGCCTACACTTACATTAGTGAGGGTTATAAGGGCATCAGGGCCAATAGCCTACTAGCCTCATATCAGCCTATAAACCTATACATAGATGTCTGTCAGTGGTTCAGCACAGTACTCTGTACTGCTCTGCAACTGACATACCTAGAAATCACAGTGCTATGTGGAATATACCACACATAGAATGGACATCCCTGCCAGCAGAATGCACTCTATACCCACACCCATAGCTCTCAACTACTCACAGCAAAATCTTTGGACAAGGTCAAAGATGACAGTGGGACAAAGGCCCAATGATAGGCTTGTGTTTTAAATATTGCCCTTACAAACTTAGTAAGACAGTAGTATAACAAGTTATGCATTAGCATGAATTGCCTGGAGGGTATGAAGGCAGAAACACAAATGCTCTGTCATTATATTCCAAATTCTCAGTCTGCGGGTATATGCCACCAACTTTCAAGATAATCACAAGTATATGACACATGGACAACAAATGGGCAGACAGCAGGAACACTGAAAGAACCTATACAGCTGTGAGGTATGCCCACACTGGGATATGACCTTTCAGGTAAGAAAAATACCAGACAAGCAGGAGATTCCCAGCCAGTATATCACCACAGCATCATCAGTCAAGTGGCTGTAGCCACATATCTCAACATGCTGGATTGTGTAAGAATGCCTACCCCTACCATTTGGCCCATAATATTGGCTTGTGCATCATCCATCTTGTAGTCCTCTGGTAAATCACTGTGATGATTTGAGGAGTTATGTCAGGAGGTAATGAAACAATACATTACAGTGTCAAGCATCATATATGTCAGATAATGTCTGCTGAAACAAACCCTGTAACTCTAGCAACTCATATTAATAAGAGAAATATTCACAATCACCCTACGTGTAACCCATTGTCTCCCAATTTTGGCAGGCTATCTCCATATATCCTGCACTAATAAGTTGAGAGGTATGGCTGCAGAACATAAAACCCTGGACTAGAGTACAACAACCTCTGTAATGGAGTCCTACTTTTACTATGGAAGGTCACACTGGGCAGCTCCTACACATAGAGAAGTGTCTGTAGGATTTAGGAATTAACAGGCCTTTCTCCCCTAGTACAGTCCCCTTTGGCCTACCTTACAAGATCTGCTGGTGTCATTCACCTTAGAAGTACATTTGGCCTAGTCTCAGTCCTATAAGCTCTGTGGCATGTGTGACAACTGTATAATACTCTAGTACACATAACTGGTTAGGTAGGAGCTCTAATCTCAATCCTGACAAATGTAAAAGTGTATGTTCATAGGTTCATAGGTTCATAGATTAGTACTAGGCTAACTGCCCTTGCAAGCCATTTTAAGCCTAGCCAATTATCCCCTGTGAGATTCAAGCCCTGCACCTTGTGTTTGTAAGGCAAACACCTTAACCATCCTGAAGAAAGGCCTCACTGAGATCTATGACTGTTGTTATAACTCTGGATGTAAGCTCAGTGCTAAAAAATGTGTTCCCATTCCCTATGGGAACACCTTGTTTCCCATGAATCACCACATCAATGGTAGTCCACTGAACACAGAAGTTGTTATAAGAGAACTGGGAACACAGGTTGACAGCGACCTCTCTGTTGACCACCACAGTGCCAGTGTGGCCAGAAAGTCCTATGTGGCACACCTCATTACTAAGAGTGTTGCATCCAGGAAGAAAGAGGACATTGTGCCCTTCAACCTTTCCCTTAGTAGGCCAATCATCAATTACAATGGCCCATATGTCATGTACCTCACTAGACACCTGCAAGAACTGGAGACGCTGTAAAAGTACCTCACAAAAAGGATCCTATGCCTTAAACACTTCTCCTATATGGACAGACACAAATAACTGCAGCTATTCTCTGTTTCATATTGGCTACTTAAAGGCAATCACTGCTTGACTTACAAAGCCATGTCTGACCCAACTCTGTTAGGCATGCTACATCTAAATAAACCCAATATGTATGCACCACATGCCCCACAGATCTCAACCCCATTTACACAATAAACAAAGCATGCTGGATAGACAGGTTCATAGCCCAGAGAAAAACAATGTTATGGAATATACGTCACATACATGTCAAGCACCTCACTGGCCCTCTTTAAGAGAAATCTGCATGACTGGATGGCATAACTCTCAACCTGGAAACATCAAAAATCTGGACAAAGCTCATGAAAAATAGGTACAAATCTGTACGTTGATTAACATAATATTTACATACATAATTGTGTAACCCCAACCACTCCAATGGAATTGTAGGATACCAACTTTCAAACGCAAATTGAAGAACCAACAACCAACATATGGCAACAGAGTCCCCCTGCAGCCATTCCAATGTCCAGTTACCTGGCTATTTTGCCCCATTTACCATAAACACTAATGTGCATACTGCTTTACTTCTGCAATGATTATTTGGATTTTATTTTATATTATATAGCACAATGCACAAACATTAATAGACATCTGCTAATTAAACAAAGCAATCCTGTCTCACAATGAAAATAGACTTAGCATTAAAACTTCTCTGCTCTTGAAACTCACATTCATTGAAACAGCATTGAAACCCATACCACACCCAAAGAAAATGCATCTGGCCAGTGGTGGATAAATATTACCTTTGGGCTGTTTTCAAATCATAGGCCCCTGGCTTGTACACAAAACAAGAAATATACATGTGTTCTTTGATATACCTTCCTGACTTTATTAAATTATATTCCTTGCATAATATAGCACACTTGTTAGCCTTAGAGCGCATTTTAAATTTATTGTTTGAACATTTTTCCAGTAAGCAATTAAGCAAAATGCATGAATCAATAATGATAAAACTGCTCAGTTCAGAACATTTCCATCATAAAAGTCTACTTACGCACACACACACACACACACACACACGCACACACACACACACACACACACACACACACACACACACACACACACACACACCAGAGGTATACCCCTCATTGGTAAGATCTGACCATAAATTAATCTCACTGGACATCCATATCCTGTCCCCACCCGCAGCCAAGGAAACCACGATGAAGAACTTCTCAAAAGCAAATTTCACACTTCTCAAAACCGAGGTGCAATCCTTCAAAGCCCCCAGGCCAGTGGAAAATATGGCCCAAACCGCAGAATCCTTTACAAATGCATTCTATGGACACCTACAGGAATGCATGGATTGTACGATCCCAAATAAAACCAAGACTCACTCCTCCAAAGGCAGGAGACCTGTCTGGTGGACCCCAGCCATAAATAAGCTATACAACAGAAGGAGGAAGCTACTACATGATAGAGCAAAATCCCCAAAAGGGAAGGCATCTCTGATCAGTACTAGAAAGAAACTACGATCCCTCATAAAATTATCTAAGGCCAGCTTCAAAAGAAAAATTGCACAAGACGCTAAAGATAATCACAAGGCCTTCTTTAGTTATGTCAGAAACCTGGGTGGCAACTCCCAGATATGCTCTGAGTTAGTGAAAAATGACAAAATATACACTGAACCCACAGACATTGCCAACATCCTGGCAGACAGGTTCAGTGCAAACCCCCCCCCTTTCCCCCCAAAAGAGCAAATGCCTATCCCAACAGAGTGTAGCCTCCCTGACATCACAGATGCACAGGTGACATCTGCCCTCTCAAAAGCAAATAACACAGCATCAATGGGACCGGACAGTGTCCCGGGCTGCATCTTACACAGCTCTAAGAAGAACTGAACCCTCACATAAAGTCACTGTTCAGTCTCAGCCTTACTACAGGATATGTACCCAAGGAATGGTGTACAGCAACAGTGGTCCCACTCCACAAAGGTGGTGCCACAACGGACCCCTGAAACTATCGCTCTATAAGCCAGACTAGCCTGGTCTGCAAAGCTATGGAGCATATCATCATGGAACTCATAAACAAAGATATTGGGAACCTCCAAACACTGGATCCTACCCAATTCGGCTTTGTTAAGGGCAGATCTTGCCTCTTGAACCTGGTCGATTTCTTTGAAACAGTCACCAAGCCCATAGACGAAGGGAAGGTAGTCCACACAGCCTACCTGGACCTCGCAAAAGCCTTCAACACAATAGCCCACTTGGGCATTATAAATAAGCTCACCAGCTTAAATATCAACCCCTATGTCACAAGATGGGTTGCAAACTGGCTCAGGGATAGAACTCACATGGTCAGAATTGCAGGTGCCATGTCAGACTCTAAACCAGTTACAAGTGGCGTCCCACAAGGCTCAGTCCTGGGACCTCTCTTGTTCGGTATATATTTTTCTGAGGTACAGGCTTACACGGGAGAACTATAGCTGACCAAGTTCGCAGATGACTGCAAACTGGGTGCCATAATCGACTCACCGACTGACACAAGCATCCTCTAAAAGTGTCTCTCAGAGATGGATAACTGGTGCCAGAGCCATGGCCTAAAGCTAAATGCCAAAAAGTGCATAGCCATCCCCTTTGGGAAAAACAAAGTGCCCACAAATTAAAACATAGGTGGTAATCCATTAAGTACGGAAGAAGTAATTAGGGATTTGGGGACCCAAGTAGATAGCAATCTCTCCTTTGACAATCACGTTGCCAAAGTGGTTAGAAAGACCTTCTATATAGCCCACCTTATCATGAAAGGGTTCACATCTAGATCAAGAGAGGTCATGGTGCCCCTCTACTCATCACTCATCAGGCCCATAATTGAATACAATGCCCCCATTTGGGATGTACCTTACCCGACACCTGCAGCAACTGGAAAACCCCCAAAAGTACCTCACCAAGAGGATCAAGGGACTCAAACAGATGCCCTACACAATTAGGCTAAAGAAACTCCAGTTCTACTCAGTTGCTTACCGCCTACTCAGAGGCGATCTGTGCCTGATGTATAAAGCCATGTCCAACCCAGAATTAATGGACATGGTCCACCTCAGGAAATCCAAATCCCTTAGAGCTACATGCTGCAGGGACTTAAATTTCAGAACAGAAATAAATTGGACATGCTGGAGAGACAGATTCATATCCCAGAGGCTCCCCTCACTCTGGAACAAAATCCCAATCCATGTTAGGCAGGGCCCCTCAATGACCCTCTTCAAGCAAAATCTGACGAGTGGATGGGAGATCATAGATTTACCCCTGGGATCTCTTCTGTGTCCCTACTAGACAGAGGCACAGTAAATTAACCTTAAAAGGGCTATCTTCTGTGACCTACTATACAGAGGCAAAGTCAACTAATCTAAAAGGGTGGTGAAAGCCAAACACACTCTGGCTAGGCTTATAAATGCCCTAGGGCAGATAGCCTAGTATCAACCTATGAACCTATATATACATATATGTGTGTATATATATATATATATATATATATATATATATATATATATATATATAAATAAAATGAAAGTAGTGTAAGCCATGGGCATCTTGCACAGCTTCTCGAACTTATTTTAGGTTCATAGGTTCATAGGTTGGTACTAGGCTATTGGCCCTAGGGCCTATACAAACCTAGTCATAACAATTCACTGGCTATTTATTTCCACATTATTTACTTCCCTGGACCCCTGTCCAATTTCAGTTTTTTGCTTGACTTGCTCTGATTTGTGTTATCAGACAACTCAATAGCTGTAAATGCACAACAAAATAAACTAGGCGAACTGCATGTTTTAAGACTTCCAATTTTTAGTCCAAGTACTGACAGACCCTCTCCTGCATTCATCCTGAAGCATCAAAACTATCATTGTAATTCAGGTGCTGTTAACTGGCCACTCTTACTTCTTTACTGTCTGCAGTGGAAACATATCTGTTTTATCTTGAATGCTGGAAAAGGTACTGTACTTGTTTAAAAATATTTTTCTTATAATGCAGCACAGAACATAATAATTCTGATTTTCTGTTCCTGAATTTGGGTTGATGGTATTTGTTGCTCTTTCCACTGAGGCACAAATGCCCTTGTGCATGACATTTTCTGACTTATGTTGTATCTGTAGCGACACCCTTGACTTGTTACACCCACCCCCTTTAAAAGTACAACACAGTACAGTAGCAGCAATGCATCTGCATACTGTGGGAGCAGAGCTCACAGCCTTCTGCATCAAAAGCAAGCATTTAACCTGTTATGCTATTAACAATGCAAGCAGACTCAGCATAAGCAACATTAAACTCCTCTTCCCCTGAAGCTCTCAGCTCCTTGTAAAATTCTCTTGACACTCAACTGTATCTCTCAACTTTGCAGCACAAGAAATCTGGAAAAAGCCAACATTTACTGGTGGGGGTGGAGGCAAAAGCCCCCAAACCAGGGATATATTTTAAACATTGCTCATATAATTTTGGAAAGTTGCTAGAATAAAATACTGTGTTACCACCATACATTACACTGCCAATTCGTGAAGCCAGGACACTGCACACTACAGTCAGAACAACATGCCAGTTTGCCAAATCAGCAGTTTCCTGAAAGACAGGAAGACTGAAACTTAAATGGCTATCATTTAGTGAATTCAGTTCTCACTTCTCACCATAACTCTCAACCTCTTAGCACAAAAAGCCCAGGCAAAGCCAATAATGGTGGAATACAGCCCAAAAAATAGGGACAAATTTCAAATACTGATCTTATAAACTTAGGAAATTGTTATAATAAAAGAATTCGTGTTACCATTTATTTTCTGAAGTATTGAAATGCTTGTCATTATTTAGTGAATTCAATCCTTCACTGATTTGCTACAAAATTTCAGAAAACCACAGATTTTATGAGGAACAAAACAAAAATATGAGGCATAAATGTGGAAAACTTTCACAAGTGGTGGTGGGTAGGGACTTTAGGCTCTTGTTACCTGTACCCAAGGATATAGGGTTTGAGACTAAGTACTTCTAGCCACCAGGTATATTCACCTGGGGCATTATACACACACACACACACACACACACACACACACACACACACACACACACACACACACACACACACACACACACACACACTTTCTCTCTCAATGTGTGCAACAGGGCAGAGTAAGTATACTTAAGCTGAGAGAGGGGTGTAACCCCTTCACAGGGACAAAATATTAATATAAGCTTATTAGGTGGTTTCTGGTTTTGCTGCAGTAGTTAATAAATATGTGATCTACATGCTTGTAACACCTTACACAAGGGACCAGAAAATGGGCAGAAGCAAAAACATACAGTAACCTCTGCATTGTTTTTTTTCTTTTTTAGTTAAGGATTGGAACACAAAACACTTTATACATGAGCAGGAGACTCAAAGTATTTATTGAATTAATTATTTTACCATTACAAAAACCAACAGAAGATCAAGGAAGGATAACTGTGATTCCAGACTGCTAAAAGATTAAATTATTCAAACACCAAACAAGTAGCAAACTCACTTGTAAAACTGCCTTCAATGACTATTCAGTGAGAAGCCTATCAGTCTCTAAGAAACATACTTGTGCACAAAGATACATACTTGTACCTAACTTAACAAATCTGGGGAGTTATGAACTTCACCCTGATCTGTGAGGTAACAATAGATAGTATGCAGAAAATGGTCAAACATACCGCACACGCGCACACACACACACACGCACACACACACACACACACACGTCTTTGCATCATAAGACCTAAAACCAAGAACAGCACAGCATAATAATAAATACCACACACACCCCTCTCCTTCTTTTATAGCATCACAGTGCAACATAATAAATACCTCTGAAGATTACAGTTACTCAATTACTTTAGACAAAGTTTAATATATTTTATTCTTCAGAAAAGGCATGCTGATGCACAAATGTGTTGTTAAATTAAATTTCCACATGAATTTGACTAATATTTTAAAAAAATGTGCCTGACTTTGGGTCTTTGATCCCCATGGTTTTTGGCTTTGTCCCCAGTTCTTGAAATATAAATTGAGAGGTATATTCACCCCCTGATGCACATGCACACAGTCAGGCATAATAATATCAAACAGCAATGGCTGCACTACAGGAATAGGGATGACTGACTACCCAATTCTGCTTCTACTATACCTTCTGCAGTGTTTACACAAGGAGGAAAGAAGCCGAGCAAAGAAAATAAGGGCAAGTTAAATGCACATTTCAAATTTCTGCTTTTTCCTGTATACTTTATCTGAACAGCATTACTGCCATAAATGTTTAGCAATGTGAGTTGGGAAGGTGGCCTAATGGTTAAGGTGCTTGCCTTACAAACACAAGGTGCAGAGTTTGAGTCTCACAAGGTATAATTGTCTAGCCTTAACTTAAAATGGCTTGCAATGGCAGTTAGCCTAATACTAATCTATGAATCTAAGCAAGTGCTGAGGACACCAAGTTAACACACACACACACACACACACACACACACTGAATAGTTGTTTATAAAGGTCCTAGTGAAGAATCAACAATTATTTAACTGCATGCCAGCTTTCAATGACAAAACAGAGTCGGCATCACACACAAATTCACATTAAGTAAGGTATCACGCCACTTTCTTCTTACATTCTAATTATTCATGCTCCCTTTTTTATGGCAATAATTCATGATGTTAAACAATTAAACTGGACAAGAAATAAAAGGAATAAAAATCAGGTCATAACCAAAACTGAATGAATACACAATTTACAGAAGATGCAGTAAAACAGGCAATCCAAGCAGGGTTTACTCTGTTACAGAATCTCTGTTTGCAGAAATTTACTATTGTCAAACAGGTCTAGAAAGATAGCTCAGTCCCTGATCTGTGTGAATGCACCATGACTACAGGCTGCTTGCAGCCACAACACTGAAGGTGCTAAGAAAGTACCGCATTGAAAACAAACAAAACTATAAGCACTTCATTTCTGCAGCTCAAACACTCTGCAGTCTAATTGTTCCATTTCCTTGTGGCAGCATAATAAATACCTCTGCAGTCCATTCCTATTAACAGCCTCACCAGGAACCACCATTCCTTCCTTGCAGTTACACCAGCTAATTCTCTCGCAGCAGCTACACCAGCTAACCCTAACCCTAACCCTCATGGGAAGCCAGAAATGCACGCACATTATGTTGTTGAGTCCTTCAGCTCAATTCCAACAGGCTGGCAGGCCACTTCACAGAGCTGATGTCACTGCGCACATGATGATTTCAGCTCAAAAAGCCAGAAAAAAAAAAAAAAAAAAGCTGGGAAATTTGGAAATTACGGGCCGTCACTCGGCAATTGCGGCACCCCATTATTTGGTCCCTAAACCCAGTAAATACTGACTAATTTGGTACAGTTTGGAGGAATGCTGGATGGGGAACAGATATCCCACCCTGGGGATCACTCCAATCGCTATACTTAATGGATGCACTGTGGACTAACGTCAGTTGGCACAATGCCAGGGTACTCATGTGGTCAAGGCATGGAAAGGATCCATGTTCATTCACCTAGTACACACCTATGAACCTATGGATGTCAGTACTACAATACATGTGTGTGTGTGTGTGTGTGTGTGTGTGTGTGTGTGTGTGTGTGTGTGTGTGTGTGTGTGTATTAGTGTGTATAAAAGCATTTGTGAGTATGTAAACATGTAGGTGACAGTAGTTTAAGGCCCTACACACCCAGTACACATACCATTGTCATACTGTACAAGGGCTGGTGATGTTATTCACTTTACAGTTACCTTGGGACACTCTTCACCCTACATACCCCATGGTGCATGCGGTACCTGCATAACATGATAGTATCAATAACTAGATTTGTAGGAGTGCTAATCACAGTTCTGGGAAGTGTGTGTGTGTGTAAGTGTTTGTAGGTGTGTATATTTGTAGGATACAGCATTTTGAGGCCTCACTCTCACAGTGCACTGGCCATTGCCATAGTTTACAAGGGCTGGTGATTTTCTTCCCGCCGAAGATCTGTGGGACACTTCTCACCCTATAAGCTCCATATCACATGCAATAAATGCATAACACTGCAGTAGCAATAACTAGACAGGTAGGGATTCTAATCTTAGTCATGGCAATATGTGTGTGTGAGAGCAATACCCTGTGTGTTTGGGTGAGAACTAGATCCATTGGGTGGTCATGGTTTATAATTTTATGCCATAGTATTCTCAGTACTCATCCCAAGGTCCACTGTATGAGGCCTGCTGTTTACATCAATCATAGTGGTATCTGTAGACATTCTTCAGCCTTATAAGCCCCGTGCAACATTATTTAACAGTATAGTATGAATAACAAAATAGGTAGAGCTGCTAATGTCAGTACTATCAAATATACTTCTCAACCTCTCTGAGCAAGAAATCTGGAGAAAGCCAAAAATAATAGGGGACAAAGGCCCAAAAATAGGGACACTTTTAAAAATATTATGCTTATAAACATGGAAAGTTGACAGATTAACATGTTTTGTATTGTTATATATGTTCTGAAAGATATGAAGTCTGAAATTCAAATGACTTTCATTATTTATCATTATTTAGTAAAGTCATTCTTCAGTGATTTGCCAGAAAAACACAAATATTATGAGGAACAGACCAAAAATATGAGGCAGAAATCTGGACATTCTGCGTAAATCTGTTCACTTGAGAGGTACGCTGGCAAGTAAGTGTGTGTGTGTGTGTGTGTGTGTGTGTGTGTGTGTGTGTGTGTGTGCACGCATTGGTGCATATAGCAGTGATTGTGAGTGTGTAGACTCATAGGTGACAGTATTAAAAGTGCTTACAACACTCAGTACACCCCCCATTGCCATACCTCACAGGGGCACGTGATGTTATTCATTTTACAGGTACCTTGGAACAGTCATCACACTTTTAGTTCTGTGCTACCTGTAATAACCGCATAACACTGTCGTACCACAACTAGATGGGTAGGGGTTCCAAACCTGACACTGGCAACTGTGATTCTGTGTGTTTGTGTGTTTGTGTTTGTGCGTGTGTTTGTGTGTGTGCATGTGTTTGCATGTGTTTGCATGTGTTTGCGTGTGTGTGTGTGTGTGTGTGTGTGTGTGTGTGTGTGTGTGTGTGTGTGTGTGTGTGTGTGTGTGTGTGTGTGTGTGTGTGTATGTGTGAGAACAGTATTCTCTTTGTGTTTGGTCGACACAATATCCTCTTGGGGTGTGAGTTTTACCAATCTGAGGTGTGTTCCACCCACTACAATTACGATTGTCCACTCTACATGAGCTGCTGATGTCAACCACCATAGACTTATATACACCTCTTAGCCCTATAAGCTCTGTGGCACATGCAATAACTGTTACACAGACTTGGTAAATGTGTACAGATGCAGCTGTACCTCGGCTATGATACAGATGATGTGTTACCCCTCTGCCATACCCCTTGTTGGAAATGTCTGCAGGGCCACATCCTACTGACACACAGACACCTAGAACACAAACAGAATACAGCATGTGAGACCACATTCACTCAGCGTTACTAACACCAATAATGCATCATGGCTGAAAAGGTACATGCACTCTGATATGTACCCATTACAAATGCCAGCTGATAGCACTTTACACAGTATTACATAGCTACACTGTACTAAATTCACCCTGTGCATCAGACCCATATTAGCATGTCCCTGCATCGATGGTCTGGATGACAGGAATGTGGCAAAGGTGTCATCATATACACATGGTGTGGTGTGGGTTTGCCAGAGGCCTAGGCTGGGCCATACAGTTGACATCATGTGTGTGTGTGTTTGGGGGGGTGTTCTTTAAATGGGCCATGCAGGGGTGGTGTGCGTGTGTCTGGATATGAGCTGGCTGTGATGGTGATGTAAGTGATTATATGCACACAGTCACACCATGTGGCTGCCCTGTGTTGGACAGCTGTGGACCATACATGGCAGGGTGTACAGTTCACCATCTCCATCCACTGTCATGGGAACTGATCCTGCAAAGGGTCTCACTGGCACCACCAGGCCCAAGGCCATATGCAGTACTACTCCCTGATGGTGACTACTGTCTGCTGGATCTGCATCCCTGTTGGAACCGGCCAGGGCCACATGCCCATGGCCTGCTGCATCATGCCACGGACAGCACCCCCTCTTTGGTAGTGCTGGTGGTACTAACATTACAGGAATGTGAAGGTGCATGGCCACGTAGACCCTCAGCAAATCGTGGTGCTGACCCACATCCATGTGGCTGCTGCCCATCTCCCAACAAATGCTCCAGCACAGACATTTCACAGTGAGCAAGTGCCAAGGTCTCTCGCCACTGTCTAGTCATGACATCAGTATTCTTACAGATGGCTTCAGAAAGGTCATGAATTTGGTCATGGACACCAGGGAGATGTGCATCCAAGACAATGAGCATTTATTTGGTGTTGTGACCATTACATGCCTGTGCCTACATGATGGCCTGAAACATGCATCTGGTGACAGCTGCTGTGGAACTTGCGACAGGGGCTTGATGAGCAGCAGTCCTCCTTCGAGCACCTCTGCCCATCCACCTGTGTGGGAACTTGTCAGTACTCTGGCTATGGCTAGTGCCTGCACTCACACTTGCCATAGTCACCACACTAGCATGTTCCATGCCACCACCCACCAACTGTCCATTATCTGTGACCACTGGTTACAGGGTATGTGTGGGCATTGTGAATGTGTGCGGGGATGGTATGGACAACAGTAGGTTGCCAACCAATGGCACACATTCAGCCCTGACATTGCCAGCTGTGCCTCACTATTCCTATCATCATTGTCAGAGTCCACAGAGTCACTAACATCAGTTCCAAAGCAGGAGGGACCACAGCCACCATGTCCACCTGTGAGGGGAAGACAACATATGTAAATTAATACCTGCACTATAAGGTTTGCAGGTATACACACACACACAGACGCACACAGACACACACACAGACACATACAGGTAAGGTGGCAAAAAGGCATTACACAGACCTCACAATAGCCAACTGATGACATTCACGACACACAGTCAGACCATAACATACACACTCTGGATAGGCCAACAGCATCATGCAGTGCAACCCTTTCCACTTACTGTTACTACTAATATATAACTCTGGGAAACATGAGTAGTGTTCATAGGTTCATAGGTTCATAGGTTCATACTAGGCTATCTGCCCTAGGGCATTTATAAGCCTAGCCAGACTGTGTGTGGCTTCCACCACCCCTTGGGATGAGAATACTATGCCCATTTAGGGTTTAGTTTACTGTGCTTCTGTCTAGTAGTGACACAGAGATGACCCCCGGGGTAAACCTACAATCTCCCAGCCACTCGTCAAGATTTCTCTTGAAGAGAGTCAGTGAGGGGCTCTGCCTAACATGGAATGGGATTCTGTTTCAGAGTGGAGGGAGCCTCTGGGTTATGAATCTGTCCCTCCAGCACGTCCTATTTACTTCTGTGTTGAGGTTCAAATCTCTCGCTCTCGTGGCTCTGATGGATTTGGATTTTCTGAGGTGGAGCATGTCCATTAATTTGGGATTGGACATGGCCTTGTACGTCAGGCATAGATCGCCTCTGAGTAGGCGGTATGTGACTGAATAGAGCTGGAGTTTCTTCAGCCGGGCAGCATATGGCATATGTTTGAGACCATTTATCCTCTTGGTGAGGAACTTCTGGGGTCTTTCAAACTGCTGCAGGTGTCGGGTACGATACATCCCGAACGGGGCATTGTACTCAATCATGGGCCTGATAAGAGAAGAGTACAGGGGCACAATGACCTCTCTTGATCTAGATGTGAATCCCTTCATGATAAGGTGGGCAATATAGAAGGTCTTTCTAACCACCTTGGCAATGTGAGTGTCAAATGAGAGGTTACTGTCAACTTGGGTGTTAGTAGGTGATGGGCCTTCACCTAACACACACTGCACCCATGTACACATTATTGCTATTCACATGTATAGCACAGTGGCAACTCCTGCAGGACATACCTCTCAACTGTACAGATTTTCGCTGAATGTCTAGATGTGTGGCTCATAATTTTGGTCTGTTCCTCATAAATTCTGTGTTTGTCTCATACATTACTGGGATGATCTGTGGATTGGTGCCACTAATTAATGACATAACTTGAGTTGCAGACTTCATAACCTTCAGTAATGTATGTTAAAACAAAGCTGGATACACTAACAACTTTCTAAGCTTACAGTGGATATAATAAGTGTACACACCCCTGTTAACATGCAAGGTTTTTGTGACATATAACATGAGACCTCAGAAATCATTTCATAACATTTCCCTCTTTAATGTGGCCTATAACCTGTACAATCCAATTAAAGAACATATACATCAGTTAGGGGTAACATATAGTAAATGAAATGCATGCAATAGGCTGGTTTCATGAGTGTGCACACCCTTAAACTAATACTTTGTTAAAGCACCTTTTGATTTAATTACAGCATTCAGTCCTCTTGGGAAGGTGTCTATCAGCATGGCACATCCTGACTTGGCAATATTTTCCCCCTCTCCCTTGCATAAGCCCTCCAACTCTGTCAGATTGTGAGGGCATCTCCTGTACACAGCTATCTTCAGGTCACCCCACAGATTATCTATTGGATATAGGTGTGGGCTCTGGCTGGGCCAGTCCAGAACATTGAATTTCTTCTGGTGAAGCCATCCTTTTGTTGATTTGGATGACCATAGGTTTGGGTCATTGTTGTGTGGAAAAGTGGAATTCCTGTCCATCTACAGATATCTAGCAGACACATGAAGGCTTAGAGCCAAAAGGAAATGTTTTTTGGAACTGTTCATAATCCCGTCCAACTTTCCCTAGTTCCAGCTTGTGAACAGTAACCCCAAAGCAGGACACTGCCATCACCATGCGTTACCTTGGGGATGGTGTTCTTTTGGTGATGTGTAGTGTTGTTATTACTCGTAACTGTGAAGGTATTTAAATAGGGGAGAAGTGTTTTGTATCTGTGTCTGATGAAGGTGGGGTAAATTTCCCTACCGAAAGCGCTCATTTATTAAATTGTCCATGCACTGTTCTTGTGTTTCAGTTCCTTTTTTCTTCCACAATACTTGTTGGAGCTTAGTGTTGTTATTACACCAAACAAACCTGTCAGAAATATGTCCAAAGAAGTCAAACTTGGTCTCATTAGACCATAAAACATTTTCCCAGGAGGACCTGATGTATTGTTTTTCAGAATTTAGCCAGGCCTGGATTTTGTTTGGTGTGAGAAACTGCTTCCATCTTCCAACCTTAACCCATAAGTAAGACATATGGAGACTATGGGAGATTGTTGTCACATGTAGTACACAACCAGTACCTGCCAGAGATTCCTGCAACTCCTTTAGTGTTACTGTAGGTCTTCTGTCAGACTCCCTGACCAGTTTGGGTCTTGTCTCTCAACACATTTGGAGGGATGTCCACATCTTTCCAATGTCACCTATGCCCTGTTTATTCACCACCTTTTGATGACTGTCATTGCTGTGTTCCATGGTATATGCAATTCTGTGGAAATGTTTTTGTACCCTTCTCCGGACTGATACATTTCAACAATGGCATCCCTTGGTGCTTTGTAAGCTCTATGAAAACCATGGCTGTTGCTGTAGCAGGCAACTGAGTAAATGTTAGGATAATCCTGGTAGGACAGCTGATTGTTATTTGCTGTTAATCAAATGGTCTCTGTAATTGATGGCAGGTGTGTACTCAAGAAGACATAATGCTGTAATTATATCGAAAGCTGCTTCAATAAGTATTAGCTTCAGCTTGTGCACACATATGCATCTAGTTTCTTGTACAATTTGTATGTGTCATACTTGTTCCCCTAACAGATTTGTTTGTTTTACAATTGAATTGTACAGGTTATAGGTCACATGAAAGGTTGGAAAGGTTCAGAAATTTTTCGGAAACTTACCTAACTACAGTACTAATTGGTATTGGTTAGCAGAAACTTACCTGCTATCAGTAAGGAGAAACACACAGCTTGTTTATTTGGTATCTGGTATTTGAAAAGCAGAAACAGTGTTTGTTACCTAACTACAGTTTCCATTGTATCAGTTATCAAAAACATAACTGCTATTAGTAAGGAGAAGCATACAATTTGTTTATTTGGTATCTGAAAAGCAGTAACGGTGTTTGTTGTAAACTCTAACCTGCATCTCATCTAACTACAGTTCTAACTGGGTTTGTAAGCTAAAACATACTTGGTACATGTAAGCAGAAATATAAAGTTGGTTGTTTATTTGGTTTTTGAAAAGCAAAAACACAGCGTTTGTTACATTCTAACCAGTGTCTTACCTAACTATGGTGCTACCTTAACCTATTAGACCTTAGTACATTGTTATATTTGTCTATTATGATCTGCCTAGACACTGTTTCCTGTTCATTGTGATCCTTTACTCTTCCCCAGGCATTTATCTGTGCACCTACGTATTGTACCATTTCTTGTACCCACTCTCTGTCTTCTGATAATCCTTCCATCACTCTGACTAATATTCTCTACTCTCCCCTGTCTCCATTTCTCCTAGAACTGTACTATTCACTTTCTGCTCACACTCTGTCTACTTTTTATCTTTGCAGTTTGCTCGGGCCATCCACAAGCCTCAGGATCGCACCCCCGCCACCTTTGGTTCTGAAGCAAATTTTCAGCAAAAGCTCAAATCAGCCCTGGGAAATCTCAACTTTTATACACAAGCCTTCCAGTAGAATTAATTATTAAGTGAATGTCATTGAACTGTTTTTAACAATTTTCTCTTACTTTGTGACTATCATTGTGAGGTGAACACAGCTGCATTGAGCTCTATTCAGCTTCCAACTTGGAGAGCTTTAATGAATTCGGCTACTAGGGAGGAACCTACTCTACTAATAGTACAAGTTCATTATTCCCTCTGTATGCAAACAGGTGAGCTCAAGAGTCTAAGGTTAAAACTATTCCAAAACAAACCTTTAGTTCAGTCCCAATTCCCTTAGCCCTATTCATTCTTATAGAGCTTGCTAGCAACATTTGGTTTCTGTAAACTGAAAAGCTCTAACATAGTGTATTGTCTTACTTACATTTCCTGGCTCCTGATTGTTTTTTTTCTTTTGTTTTTGGACTCCCTCCTGCTGGGCATAATGTGTCTTACAGAAACCTGGCTTAAACCTACTACTGCCGATAATGAGGTATTACCTCCGGGCTACAACATACAGCGATTAGACCAAACAGCTCCTGCACGTACCATAAAGGCTAAATCTAATACTGCTCCATGGCTCACAAAGAAAACAAAGATACAAATCTAACTTAGAAATATAGCCTGGACCAAATGGTGAACAACTAAAGCCCCCCATTGACCAAGTGAGATATCATCAACTTGATGATACAAAAAATACTAATTTTGCTAGACTAAAAATCTACTACCAGAACCTGCAATTTAAACACCAAAACAATCCCCAAAACATCTGGGCAGGTATTAACTGACTTCTTCATTCAGGACAATCTACTACCTCATTCCCATCAAACTACACCCATTAATCCCCAGAAACTGTTGCGACTGCCTTTAATAACTTTTTCACTGAAACTATTCAGTCCTTAGCTAACCAACTTACTCCCACTCACTCTTCAACACTACCACTAACACACTCACTTCTCATCTCCCCTTTAACTTCCAACCTGTCTCTACCACTTTTATCCAATCCCTTATCAAAAAACTAAAACCAATCACTTTTTCTGCTGACCTCCTTCCTGCAGAGTACCTACAAAAAGCTACCGACGCCATAGCATTCCCCGTCTCTAGCCTAATCAATAGAACACTAACTGATGAAACCAACCCCTCTATCTAGAAAATATCCCATGTTATTCCACTCCACAAAGGTGGAAGTTCAACAGAACTGTCCAACTACAGACCCATCGCCATTCTCTCACCACTAGCCAAATTAATGGAGAAGTGCATCCATAAGCAACTTATGGACTATCTCATTCAGAACGGTCTGCTTGCCAACTCTCAGCATGACTTTAGGCCACATCACAGCACCACCTCCGCCTTCCTTTCTTTTACAAATACCAAATTCCAAAATACGAACACCAACAGGCTGTCTTCAGCCCTAATTTTAGACCTGTCAAAGGCCTTTCATATGGTCAACCACAAATTACTCAACCATTCCCTAAAATCCATCTCCCTAGACAACCATGCTATTCATTGGTTCCTATCCTTACTGATAGCAGGTAAGTTTCTATCCTAGTTGAATGGCAGACAACAGGCTGTATTATGGCAGGGCAAACTCACCCTTGGTGTCCCTCAGGACTCAATTCTAGGTCCTCACCCTTGGTGCCCCTCAGGGATCTATTCTAGGTCCTCATCCTTGGTGTCCCTCAGGGCTCAATTCTATGTCCTCATCCTTGGTGTCCCTCAGGGCTCAATTCTAGGTCCTCACCCTTGGTGTCCCTCAGGGCTCAATTCTAGGTCCTCACCCTTGGTGTCCCTCAGGGCTCAATTCTAGGTCCTCACCCTTGGTGTCCCTCAGGGCTCAATTCTAGGTCCTCTACTCTTTTCTATCTTCATCAACAATCTTCATACTTGTTGTTTTTCATGATTATTTATTAATAAAAGTTTTTTTCAGGTCACAGTTTGCTGGCTCAACTTTTTTGTTTACTATGTCAGTATGGCACACTGTATTTACAATCTTGCTGCTCAGTCATCCCACCCAACCTGTTAGAGCAGCATATCTGGAGAATACCACACATACATGGGGGGGCAATCCACCAAAAGTAGTGACACTTTCTTAATATTGCTGTAACACACAAGTCATTTGATAGCACAGTACCCTTTGCATTCACATACCAGTGGCAGCTGGTGACTTCAAATTAAAGGGAGGGTTGCAGAAGATAGTTGAATGGGTGGGGCCAATGGGAAAGAGGTGTGGCCAATTAGAAAGGGGTGGGGCTATGCTCAAAAACACAACTATAACTTTAATTAAATACGCTGCCCTGTGTGCCAAACTGTCATTACGAGAGTACAATCAAGACAAAATATGTAGAAGAAAAAATATTTCAATGCATTGGCTACATGACAGCTTACTTAATATCTAGATGGAAACAAAAAGGTTGCGAGGCATGAAAAAATAAATTACGTTTTAAATACATTACTGGAATACCAGTCAAAATCAAGTATAGAAAAACAAGCTTCTCTTGCACTGCAGTTCTAATTATAACTTATATTCAGCTTTATAAAAGTACCAAATAACATGCTGAAAGTAGAAATCTCTGTGATACCCCCACCTGTAAAAATGTTTCTTATCCAAAAAAAGACCTGCTGTCTGACAACAACTATCTACTTGTTTCATGGGGAAAACATGATCAAAGTAAAAAATGAACACCAAGCAAGAAACAAGCTCAAGATAAATTTCTTAAACGATTACTGCACAGGTTATGGATCACACATGATAGATTGACATTTTGTTTAGTTTACGGGTAAAGCCTGCAAAGATGACTGCAAATCTCCAACAAATGTAATGATCTTCTGAAAATACTGTAGTCCTGTCCTTTATTACAAATGCTGTCATATGCATTTCAATACCTAAGGCTTGTACATTATCTAGTTATGTAGATATTCTCTGCATGGCAACAACAAAAAGGCTTTCGGTGTTGGTAATTATTTAACAGTATGCTTATTAAAGGTTACTTGCATCTTACGATCTCAGACAAGCTTACCCGATGGTCATTAAAGCATTGCTACTTAAACACAAAGCAACAGGGCACTGCGACAGCATGCATTTTCTGGATAATAAGAACCATGAATCAACAGTATAAAATATGACAGAAAACCAGAACATTCTGCAAAATCAAGAACCGATGAAAAGCCACTGTTGTACTTGTATCTACCTTGGATGGGGGAATACTCTGCACACTTACACTGCATAACTGCTCCTTGCCTTTCTTGGACACATGCAGAGTCACTACATGGGGGAGTGGGGTGCAACAAGTATGTCAAAATTTGAAATGTCTCTAGCTGATGGTGATGGCTCTGACACTCATACCTCTCAATCTCAGAGCAAGAAATCTGGACAAAGCCATACACAGAAGTGAGACATAGGCCCAACAATAAGGACAATTTTTAAAGATTGCTTTTATAAACTTAGAAAGATACTAGAAAAGTAGTATTTCTTGCATTAATATGAAATTTCTGAAGGTATGAAATCTGAAACTCAAATGTCTGTCATTATTTTCTAACTTCAGTCTTTAATGATTTGTCACTAATTTGGCAGAACACCACAATTTTATGAAAAACAGACTAAAAATGTGATGCAAAAATATAAAATTGTCACACAATACAGCTGGGACCCTGTCAAAGAAGGGACACCTTTTTAATATTAGTACTATTAACTTGAGCAGCTGACAAAATAAGAGCATCTACATGCATTTCTGAAATTAAAGTAATCTATAACTCTGATCATTACAGTTATTTATAATTGTAAACCCTCCACGTTTTCTTCCAAAACTGCCATTTTGCGGAGGTATTATTAGGGGGAGAGCAACATTTTGAGCCAAAATTGGGGACAGTTGAGAGGTTTGGATATTCCTAATTCTATAAAGCGATTTATTTGCACGTACCTCTCAACCTCTTAATGCAGAAAATCTGGACAAGGCCAAATAAATATAATGGGGGAACATACAAACAGTATTAAATATTGCTCTTGTATAAACTTAAGACAGTTGATAGAATAACAGGTCTTGCTTTAGCATGCATTTTTCTGAAGGTTATAACATCTAAACTCAATGTCTGCTATTATTTAGTGACTTCATTCCTAAATGATTTGCCAGAAAACCACAAATTTTATGAGGAACAAACCAAAAATAAGAAGCAAAAATCTATTCATTCTGCAAAAATCTGGACATTTGAGAGGTATAGTTCAGCCAGGGCTGTCTGAGTTTGCTGCCCTTCCCCGCTCACAAAATCATGGTCGAATGGAGCCTCCCTCTGCAGCCATTCCAATGTTTCATTCCTTGGTTATTTTGCCCCGTTTACCATGAACACTGTAATGTGCATACTGCTTTACTTCTGCAATGATTTGGATTTCATTTGAAAGTTTTATTTTACATTTTACAGCATAGACCCTAATAGATATCTGCTAAACAAAGCAATGCAGTCTGACAATGAAAATAGACTTAGCATTAAAACTTCTCTGCCCTTGAAACTCACATTCGTTGAAACAGCTTTGAAACTCACATTCAAAGAAAATACTTTTTGCCGGTGGCAGATAAAGATTAACTTTGGGCTGTTTCAAATCATAGACCACTTGAACATGAAACATACACATGCTCCTTGATACACCTTCCTGGTTTTATTAAATTATATTCCTTGTACAATACAGTACATTTGTTAGAGGGCATTTTAAATTTATTGTTTTGAACATTTTTCCAGTAAACAATGAAACAAAATGCATGCACAAATAGTGACAAAACTGCCCATTTCAGAACATTTCCATCATAAAATTCTACTCAAACTTACATTTTCATCATAAATGTCTACTCAAACTTCTACAGTCCACCAGTATCAGTAAATATGCACAACCTCAGAAGATAAAAGTCATTTAATTCCACATTAAAGAAATATGTAACTAATGAAGAGGTTGCTGCTAGCAAACAACTTTATATGTCATTGTTTCATCTACAAATAAAGTGGTTGTTGCCCTTGAGGAATAAATTGCCCACGTTGCATTAAAAAATGATAAGCTAGTAATATCGCAGTAGGGAATGGATGGCAAACTGACAGGTACATAGTTACTAGGTATCTTCGCCAAAAAGGACTGCAGCATCCACCCCATTTACAACACAGCACAGTATCAGCAATGCATCTACCTACTGTGGGAGTAGAACCCACAGCCTTCTGCATCAAAAGCAAGTACACTACCTGTTGGGCTACAAACAATGTAAGTTGACTCACCATAAGCAGTACTAAACTTTTGTTCCCCTCTAGTTCTCAGCTCCTCGTAAAATCTAATGGACACTCCGCTGTATCTCTGAACTTTGTAGCACAAGAAATCTGGAAAAAGTCAACATTTATTGGGGGGGGGGTCAAACGCCCAAAAAACAGGGACACATTTTAAACATTGCTTGTATAATGTTGGAAAGTTGCTACAATAAAATGCTGTCTTACCACCATACATTTCACTGCCAAGTCTTATATCCAGGGGAATCTTGTGCAAAACAGTCAGAGCAACATACCACTATGCCAAATCAGCTGTTTTGTGAAAGAGAGGAAGACTGAAACTTAAATGACTACCATTTAGTGAATTCAGTTCTCACCATAGCTGTCAAGCTCTTAGCACAAAACACCTGAACAAAGCCAATAATGGGGGAATACAGCCCCCAAACATATTCAGTGAATTCAGTTCTCACCATACCTCTCTCAATCTCTTAGCAAAAAACACATGGACAAAGCCAGTAATGGGGGAATACAGCCCCCAAACATATAAAGTGAATTCAGTTCTCACCATAGCTCTCAACCTTAGCACAAACAACCTGGACAAAGCCAATAATGGGGGAATACAGTCCCAAAAATAAGGACACATTTCAAATATCCATGTTATAAACTTATGTACTTTCTGAAGAATATGAAGTCTGAAATTCAAATGCCTGTTATTTTTATTTAACATTTGTTAACCAGGAAAGTCTGACTTGGAACAAAAGCCAATTTTCAGCAGAGCAGGGAGAAACACTCCAGACACATGTCTTTGTAAAATGTGAAGACATGCAGACTCCACAGAGAAAGCACCCCAGACAAGAACCAAACCAGAGAACCTATAGCTGTCAAGCAACAATTCTGCCAATGCACCACTGCACTACTGACTTTACTAGCAACAACAAACATACAGAAACCACATATTTTATGAGGAACAGAACAAATATGATGGAAATATCTGCGAATTTTTAACAGACGGTAGTGGGTAGGGAATTCAGGCCCTTATTACCTGCACCCAAGGTACAGGGTTCAAGCCTGAGTATTCTCTACCCACCACCATGTGTTTTCTCTAGCCACCAGTATGTAGCAACTGGGGCATTTTACACACACACACAGTCTGAGTGTTCTGAGTACCAGGAACTCTCACGCATGCGTGGAGTTCTGGGACTCATGAATTTTACAGTGGGGGGGACAGTTTTTAATTTTTATTCTTTTTCCTTTTATTTTTCTACAGGTGGGGGGCTGGGCAGTCCTATAGCATGAGCCGCCCCTGTCACAGACATACCCTGGAGGATGTCCGACACTTATATGGCAGGAAGAGATAAGAAAGGCTAGGAGTGTGGTAGTGAGGGTAGGAGCTGTTAATGTTGGCAGTATGACTGGTATAGGGACAGGACTAGCTGATATGATGGACAGAAGGAAGGTTGCTATGTCATGTGTGCAAGAGACCAGATGGAAGGGGGGGTAGGGCAAGTTGTATCGGAGATGGGTCTAAATTGTCCTATCATATTGTGGATGGGAAGAGAAATGGTGGAGGGTTTATCCTGAAGGAACAGCATGCCAAGAGTGTTTTGGAGGTGAAAAGAGCGTCAGATAAAGTGATTTTTAGGAAGCAGGAAATTGATGGTGTAATGATGAATGTTGTTAGTGCATATGCTCCACAAGTTGGGTGTGCGATGGATGAGAGAGAAACATTTTGGACTGAGTTGGATGAAGTGGTGATGACTGTACCCAAGGGTGAATGAGTGGTGATTGCAGCAGATTTCAATGGGCATGTTGGTGAAGGGAACACAGGGATGCAGAAGTGATGGGTAGGTATGGTGTTAACCAAAAGAATGTGGAAGGTGAGATGGTAGTGGATTTTGCAAAAAGGATGGACATGGCTGTGCTTAATACATATTTTAACAAGACAGAGGAGCATAGGGTGACATATGAGTGGAGGAATATGCACACAGGTGGATTATATCCTATGCAGGAGGGCCAGTTTGAAGGAGATTGGAGACTGTAAAGTGGTGACAGGGGAAAGTGTTGTTAGGCAGCATACAATGTTGGTCTGTAGGGTGACATTGGTGATCAAGAAGAGGAGGAGTGTGAGGGCAGCACCAAGGATCAAATGGTGGGAACTGAAAAAAGGGTGATTGTGAGGTTGAGTTCAGGGAAGAGTTAAGACAGGCACTGGATGGCAGTGAAGAGTTGCTGAATATCTGGGTAACTACAGCAGATCTGGTAAGGGAAATGACTAGAAAGGTGCTTGGTGTGACATCTGGACAGAAGACAGAAGACAAGGAGACCTGGTGGTGGAATGAGGATGTACAGGAGAGCATACAGAGAAAGAGGTTGGCAAAGAAGCAGTGGGATTGTCAAGAGATTAAGAAAGTAGACAGGAGAGACTTAGGGACACAGGTGGGCAGTGGTCTCACTTTCGATAACCACATCACCACAACAGTCAGGAAATCCTTCTATGTGGCACACCTCATCACTAAGGGCTTTTCATCCAGAAAAAAGGAGGTCATTGTCCAACTGTACTCATCCCTCATTAGACCCATTATGGAGTATAATGCCCCGTTTGGTATGTATCTCACAAGACATCTGCAACAGCTGGAAAGGCCACAGAAATTCCTCACTAAAAGAATCACAGGCCTAAAGCAGATGCCATATGCTGACTGTCTAAAAAAACTCCAGCTATACTCTGTGGCATATCGTCTACTCAGAGGTGATCTCTGCTTAACATACAAGGCCATGTCAAACCCTGAGCTGTTGGACATGCTCCACTTAAAGAAATGCCAATCCCTCAGAGCCACACGCTCCAGGGATCTAAACCTTGTCATCACAATGAATCAAACATGCTGGAGGGATTGGTTCCTGACCCAGAGACTCCCCATACTCTGGAATAGACTGCCCAAATATGTCAAGCAGAGCGCCTCATTGGCCCTATTCCAAAGGAACCTTGATGATTGGATGGGAGATAGGAAATTCACCCCGGGGATCATGTCAGTCGCCCTGCTAGACAGGGGCCCAGAGAGGTAAATATTGTGGGATGAAATATTCAGTGAATTGTTATGGCTAGGCTTGCATAGGCCTTAGAGCTGATAGCCTAGTACCAACCTATGAACCTATGAACATGAGGTGCATGGCAAAGAGAGAGGTGGCGAAGGATAAGGCATATGAAGAGTTGTATGAGAGTTTGGGCAGTAAGGATGGAGAAAATGACCTGTACCAATTGGCTAGACAGAGGGACAGAGCTACAACAGATGTGCAGCAGGTAAAGGTGATAAACGATAATGAGAGAAACGTACTCACAAGTGAGGGGAATGTGTTGAGCAGATGGAAAGAGTACTTTGAGGGGCTGATGAATGAAGAGAATGAGAGAGAGAGAGAGAGAGCGAAGGTTGGATGATGTAAGTATGGTGAATCAGAAAGTGCAACGGATTAGCAAGGAGGAAGTAATGATAGCTATGAATAGGATAATGAATGGAAAGGTTGTTGGTCCACATGACATACCTGTGGAAGCTTGGAGTGGTTTAGGAGAGATGACAGTGGAGTTTTTAACCAGATTATTTAACAAAATCTTGGAAAGTGAGAGGATGTGTGAGGGGTGGTGAAAGTGTTTGGGTACCGATTATAAGAATAAGGGTGATGTGCAGAGCTGTCGTAACTACAGAGGGATAACACTGATCAGTCACAGCATGAAGTTATGGGAAAGAGAGTGGAAGCTAGGTTAAGAAGGGAGGTGATGATTAGTGATCAGCAGTATGGTTTAATGCTGGGAAAGAGCACTAAAGATGCGATGTTTGCTCTGAGAGTGCTGATGGAGAAGTACAGATAAGGTCAGGAGGAGTTGCATTGTGTCTTTGTGGACTTAGAGAAAGCATATGACAGGGCACCTACAGAGGAGTTGTGGTATTGTTTGAGGTAGACAGGAGTGCCAGAGAAATATTTAAGAGTGGTACAGGATATGTACAAGGGTAGTGTGACAGCAGTGAGTTCTGCGGTGTTAGTGATCAATGTGTTTAATGTGGAGGTGGGATTACATCAGGGAGCAGCTCTGAGCCTTTTCTTATTTGCAGTGGTGATGGACAGGTTGACAGACAATTCAAACAGGAGTCCCCGTAGACTGTGATATTTGCAGATGACATTGTGATCTGTAGTGAGAGTAGGGAACAGGTTGAGGAGACCCTGGAGAGGTGGAGATTTGCTCTAGAGAGGGGAGGAATGATAGTCAGCAGGACTAACAGAATATATATGTGTGAATGGGAGGGAGGATAGAGGAATGGTGAGGATGCAAGGAGTAGAGTTTGCAAAGGTGGATGAGTTTAAATACTTGGGATCAACAGTTCAGATTAATGACAAGTGTGGGTGAGAGGTGAAGAAGAGAGTACAGGCAGGATGGAGAGGGTGGAGAAGAGTGTTAGGAGTGATTAGAATACAGGCAGGATGGAGAGGGTGGAGAAGTGTGTCAGGAGTGATTTATGACAGATGAGTACCAGTAAAAGTGAAAGGGAAGGTCTACAAGAGGGTAGTGAGACCAGTTATGTTATATAGTTTGGAGACAGTGGCATTGACAAAAAGACAGTAGTCAGAGCTGGAAAAAGCAGAGTTAAAGATATTAAGATTTGCACTAGGTGTGACGAGGGTGGACAGGATTAGGAATAGGAATATCTATATTAGAGGGTCAGCCCAGATTGGACAGTTTGGAGATAAAGCCAGAAAGGTGAGATTACATTGCACTGGACATGTGCTGAGGAGGAATTCTGAATATATTGTTAAAAGGATATTAAGGATGAAGCTGCCAGGTAAGAGGAAAAGAGGAAGGCGTAAGATAAGGTTTATGGATGTGGTGAGAGAAGACATGCAGGTGGTTGGTGTGACAAAGCAAGATGCAGAGGACTGGAAGAAATGGAAACAGATTATCCACTGTGGCGACCCCTAAAGAGAACAGCCAGAAGAAAGAGAAGGAGATGTAATGTCAGTCTTCACAGGTTGCCAATGATTTGCCAAACATAACACAACTCTATGAGTAAATGATTGCAAATATAAAGCACATATATGGTCAGTGTGCATAACACTGGACAGTTGAATGGTATGAGCTCAGTATATCACATGCAGTTCAACACACATGTCTGCAACAATAGTTTACTATGCAAATACCCTGTACAAGTCTCTCTCATTTCTGAGACAAACATGTATATCACAGTTGTATTCAAAATTAACATGTGGATATCTACGACATCCCAGCAGCTGGCCTAACAGTGTCACAATCAGTATTGTTCAACACACACTCCAGTAGTAGTCATACGTGAGTCATCTCTTCCCGGGGTGACTCAGGGGCCTGAGCTGTGGTCTATGTCACTGCAGACAGACCCAGATGATATGGCCATAGGTTATGATCAGCAATATATCAGTACAGCAAGTCTTGCTGAGACATATTTGTTAAACTTCCTATTTCCCATTATTACATACCCCCTACTGCATTCCATTACATGCTTACTAGGTGGACATACCTTTTTTGTTTTTCCAAGTATAGTTGATTTGACTTTGATTTGTGTTTGTTTGTCTGTCTGTCTGTCTCTTTCTCTGTTCAGGATGTAGGGTATACATCTGTTTTGCATAGGCAGCAGCTTGCTTTTTGTAGGTAATACTTATGGGCAGCTGATGGCCTGTGCACCAGTTGGTATCCCTCACTTCCTAATTGCATGCAGAACAGCTGTGTTGTTATTCCTATAGCCAATGTCATGACAACACACTCCTATAATTGAGTACTTCCTGTGGGCACTGGCACTTTTCCTTGCCTGTGAGGAAGTCTTCTTGGACGGAGGTGTGTGAACAACAGCTTCACAGAGGGTAGTTGGAAACACCTCTTGACAACAAAAGCTGTGGAGACAGCCCAACAAAATGGGGTAGAATGCTCCTGACAGAGGGACACAATGTAAGTATTGCTGTTATACAGTTGAATTAATGCTATCTTAACAGGGTTTGTGTGGACATGGCTTTTCTGCATGATTTTAAGTTTGACAGTGTTATGCGGTTGACATAACACTCAACTCTAGGGCTATCCTTGGAATGGCCAGAGTTTGGACTCATGTTTTGTGTGCTCCTCAGACATGTTTTTGTCTTTAGAAAATCAGTAGCATACTACGGGGATTGCAGTCAGTACCTGCTAACATCTATTCCTGTTTCTGACTCCATATCCCTCAGAAAAGATATGTTACAAGCAACCCTGTTACACCAGCAATTTCTCAGTTTATAACAGCAATATTTCACATATGCTCCTGTTATGGGGCCTCTGTTCCCCAATTATGTCAGGCTTTATACAGATTACATGCAGTAAGAGGTTGATAAGTATGGTATATCGTTTAGTGCCTTCATTCCTGATATCATCCCTTTAATGTAGCAGGATGCCAGACATGTTATGAGGAAGAGGCCACATATATGAGGACAAAGCCTGGACATTCTGTGGGACTCTGTACAGTTGAGAGGTCTGTGTATTTCTGGTGATTGTTGACAGACTGTCAGGATTGAAGTAGCAGTGTAGTGTGTAAATGATAGCTGCACTGTGTAGGGAGGGGAGTACATGTAAGTGTCATGGCTCCTTTTCTATTTGACTGTGCATGCTGCTCCAGCTTCTGGTAGTCTATCAGCTGTATATGCTTGTACAGGCAGACTGAGTCATGTCCCATACCACAGTCAGGCATCATACTACTCTTTGAATTGGGCCAGTATATGTAGGGGTAGTGTGTGAGCGGCAAACATGTTGAGATGTTTTTGTTCACACAGTCCTTATACTCTACGGTTCATTTGGCTTACTGGTATGTCACAGTGACTGTGGTGAAATTTGTTGTGGGTATGCACTTTCACACTGGTGTCTGTTTTTCAGTGCTGTTACATCCCTGTGGTACTGGACATATTTGCAAATATAATTCCCTGTAGTGGATTTGGGTTAGTGTTGTGTCAGTCTGACTGTAGTTTGGACAGTGCTTGGTGACATGTTTAGCAGCTCAGTGTAGTTTTCCTAATGTCATGTTATGTCCGGATATTTGTAGGATGTGCTGTTGCCTGGTCCCTATAAGTGTTGTGTATTTTTGACACATCAGTTGGATGATGTGAGGATTTAAGTCACTAACTAGTGAGAGGCAATTGAGTGTTGGACTTGTGCTATTTCAGTCAATATATGTTAGGACAGACATGAGGGTGTTACTGCAGCAACTGTGTCAGCTTATCTACTCCAGTATTTCAGATATGTCCCTGTTTTCATGGCTTTCACCCACCACTTTGTCAGGCTTGGTCCAGATTCATTGCACTAAGTGGTTCTGAGCATACCTCTAGACTGGCTGGATTGTTTCAGAATGTCCAGGTAGGTTTATTGCTCATATTTCTGGACTGCTCAACAGATTATTTTTATTTCTTTGGTAAATCACTGTGATGATCTGAGGATTTTTGTCAGTAAATGATGACATACATTTCAGTTTCAGACCTCACATCATTCAGAACATGCATGCTGAAACAAACCTTGTCACTCTGGCAACATCCTACATTTATTATAGCGATATTTGAAATATGTCCCTAGTTTTGTCCCATTGACACCCCCCCCCCCATTTGGACAGCCGTAGGCCAGATTTGTTGCACTAATAGGTTGGTAGGTATGGTTCTGAGGTATGACTCCACTACATGTTATGTATATGTATATATATATATATATATATACATATATATATATATATATATATATATATATGGGTCCACTACAGAATCCTGAAAGCTCATAATCCCGAAGCCCAAAATCCTGAGAAAAAAATCCCGAAAATTCAAAATCCCGAAAGCCCAAAAACCTGAAACTCAAAATCCTGAAAACACAAATAATGCTAATATGTCACTATAAAGACACTAATATCTACCAACTGACCCTGACCCTAACCCTAACCCTAAGGTCCATCACTATCGCACACTCACCTGACCAGCCCTAACCTAACTCACTTAAACCGCCCCAACCCCAATATTTGTCACTATTGCATACATGCCTAACCTGCGCTAACCCTAACTCACTTAAACCGCCCTAACCTAACATAAAACCAACCGTGCACTTACCTGAACTAGCATGACCTAACACCACAGGGCTAACAATAGCAAAGCCACAATGACGTCAGTATGTCCATTTTGTGTTTTCAAGATTTTGAGTTTCAGGATTTTGGGCTTTCGGGATTTTGAATTTTCAGGATTTTGGTCTCAGGATTTTGGGCTTCGGGATTATGAGCTTTCAGGATTCTGTGGTGGACCCATATATATATATATATATATATATATATATATATATATATATATATATATATATATATACCTCAACCTTTTAGAGCAAGAAATCTGGACAAACCCATATATAAAAGTGGGACAAAGGCCCAAAAACAGGGGACAATTTTTAAATATTCCTCTTACAAACTTAGAAAGTTGATAGAATGACATGTTTTGCCTTAGCATTAATTTTCTAAAGGGTATAAAGTGTGAAACTCAAATGTATGTCATTATTTTCTAACTTCAGTGTTTAATGATTTGCCACAAAGTTGCCAGAAAACCACAACTTTATGAAAAACGTACCAAAAATATGAGGCACAAATATATATATATATATATATATATATATATATATATATATACACTAGACAATCTCGACGTACTGAAATGTCGAAATTCAGTACATTGAGACCGAATAGTGGAAAGTGCATTTAACCGAAACTATACTATGCTGAATCTGCAAATGTCGAATCCGCCACTATCATGGTGTTGCGTTTATGACATGTGGTGCGGTTTGTGGATTTATCTGGGGTTTCAGGTAAGTGTTGTGTGTTTGAGGATAATGGGTAGGGATTTTACGGGGTGTGTGGTGGTGTTTGTTATGTGTTTGTGTGTTTAGTGCAACCTCGGAGTTAGAATATATAAGTGGGGGGGTGTGGGGGGTGCAGAGGGGCTTGCCCCACTGCTTATAGGTAGGTTAGGTGTGTTTGTGTGTGCTGTTATGTTTGTTTAGTTAGGTAGGTGTATGTGTGTGTGTGATTATGTCCTTGTGTGTGTGTGTGTGTGTGTGTGTGTGTGTGTGTGTGTGTGTGGTCGGGATTGTAGTATTTGTGATTGTGGATTTTCGTGTATGTGGTTTTTCGACTATTCAGTCTCAAAATACTGAAATTCGACATTCCAGTATTTCGAGATTGTATAGTGAATCCATATATATATATAGATATATATATATATATATATATATATATATATATATATATATATGTATATATATATATATATATATATATATATATATATATATATATATATATATGGGTCTACCTGTTTTGACCGAAGATGCATTTCTTTGAATAATATGACACTAAGTGATGCTAGCACATGGTTAACCATACAGATGCTTAATCGGTTATGGCTTCAGTTAGCATAGAAAAAGTGATCTTACCAATAAACTGCTGCTGCTTATAGACAGCAAGTGAAAATAATAATAAACGAAAGCTACACCAAAACATCGACCCAGATAAAATGCCTTTGGATTTTATCTGGGTCCATGTTTTGGTGCAGCTTTTGGTTATTATTATTATTGGCTTCAGTTAGCATTGCACAAATTTGCTTCCTCCTGCTTCCTCCCACTTGCACTCGTGCTAATCTCTTTAAAAGAAAAGAGAAATGGGTGATAGGAAAGTGGTAAAAAAGGTGCACACAGAGGGAAAAACAATGTGAAAGATAGCTAGGGCTGTGCAGGATGGGTGTAGGGAAGGTCCATAGCTGTCCATTTCTTATACAGCAACAGCTGTGCATTTGTACAGAATTTGGTGGTGAAGTTGGACACTCAAACCCAGAGAGAGAGAGGGAGTGAGGACAACAGAAATGTGTTATCAAGCCATTTGGACCAGATAACACATGTCCAGTGGACACATGTGCGAGATGGACAGCTATGTATGGGGCGATATTTTTTGGGGGGACAGATGCACTTTTTTTTTTGTAAGGAGAAAGTGGGATGTTGTAGAAGGATTGTAGGTACATCTAGGGAGGACAGACAAGACAGCAGACAGGGGTGGTATATGACGCATGAGATGGATAAACACATGAGAGGGATAAACACATTTGATGGGGAAGGTGGTTGGAAATCCAAAACCCATGGGCTCCCATAGGTTTACAATGGAACTGAAATCCCCACCTATATGCAGTCACCACTGCACCTTCATGGCCACAAAGGTGGTTGTGCTGGGGGCTGGACAGGAGGAGACAGCCTGACCCTCGTGGTGTGCCAGGCGGCTCTCCATCTGGCACAACTGCTCCCCAAACTCAGCTTGAAGGGTACTGCACACCAAACCCGAGATCTGACTGTGGGTGACAGGCTCCTGTCCATGTCTGCACCTGGGGGATGTGCCCCATCCCCTGAGGTGGTTCCACCCGAAGGTGGTGCACGACCAGTGGACGAGGAATATCTGGGTTTGGTCCCAGAGATGCTGGGGCCCGGTGCCATGGCCAGATGAGACAGGACAGGCAGATCCACTGGGATCTATCTTCCCAAATGCACTATGGCGTTGAGGTTTTACAAAATATGTTGGTTAGTCATGAACAGCACATTTCAAGTTTAGTTATAACAACATACATGGGTATTCCAAATAACCCCATAAAACAGATTTGAAACAGTTGCATAGCAAACAGAACACATGCATAAATGTAACAACAGTATTCATTGTAACAACATGCCAGTAACATTGACTGCAACAGGCCACCAACGATGGTATTTGAACAAGGTGTGTTAACATACAAGCAATCATACATATTAGCAATAATATAACACAAGTCCCAACATTAGGGTTGGAGCATAACACACCTGTAGTATATGAGTAATAATTATTGATGCAGATGAGGGGTAGGGCGAGAGACAAAAAGACCATTAGCAACAGTTTATGTTTCTATTTTCCATGACAGTACTGCTCAATACTCTATGGGCCTGCCCTCACTTTACATCTACCTATGCCCATAGCTTTTGTAGTACAAATATACTTATTAAACTATCATCCTGAAATGGTACAAAGCAAACTGTGACAACTCTGAGTGCATGACTAGAGAAGACTTGTACATATCAGGGTTACATATCTGGCACAGGAGGGCTACCCTGAACTGCTGTTATGTGAGTATGCTACTGGCATACAACTGGTTTCCTATCTGTGTCCAGGAATATTTGCAGCAGTGACCACTAGCCATGACAGCATGACACTTGAGAGACATGTATCGGGAAAATACCTCTCAACCTCTTAGCGCATGACATCTGGACAAAGCCATACATAAAATTGGGACAAAGGCCCATAAATAGGGACATTTTTTAGATATTGCTCTTACAGACTTAGAAAGTTGATAAAATAACAGGTTTTGCATTTGCATGGCTTTTCTGATGGTTATAATGTCTGACACTTTTATGTCTATCAGTATTTTCTAACTTCACTCTATAATGGTTTGCCACTGATTTGCCATGACACCACTACTTTATGTAAAACAGACTAAAACTTTGAGACAAATATCTGGACAGTCAGTGAATATCTGCACAGTTGAGAGGTATGGGTTGGGAAGAGTGCATATTGTATGTACCTACCTTGCTGTCATTTGCTGTCATCTGCATTTGTGTGGTGGGACAATTGAACAGTTCTACAGAGTTTATTAGTATATCCTTCATACAGCTACTGGCAACATCTACTTACCTGTAAAACCTGTGGGGAAAATATCTGTTAGCATTAACTGACTGTTTTTACATTTATTCCTGATTCCTTGTGTGTAGATATGCACACATCTTAGTACCACTCCCTGGATTCAAACCGTGTCTGGGTGTGCAAAATTAGCAACTAAACTATATCTCATCACACTGAGCTACTGAGAAATTGCTGTTTCTTTGTTCACTGGTTTCTTCCTAATAGTCTCTTGGTTAGACAGTCTGAACTTGTAATCCTGTGATGCATGCATGGCAGATAGTCATTGTATTGTGCATTACTCATTTGGATTACTATAATCTGGAAAGCAAAGGTTAACACAAGACACTGGTGCTTGGAACACACGTTTATGCTTAATACTATTCAGGGTTCTGAGCTTAGTGCAGTATATATTTCACATTTAATTTATATGTCGTTTTATGGCTACACCATCTACAGTTTCTCTTAACAGCCTGTTCACAAATGGACCTTAGTTAATGTATGCTGTCACAGCCATATTTGCTGTGAAGAACCTGTATACATTCTATATATGTCTACAACAACATACCAGAATAAACACAACAGTTTTTAAGGGTCTTTATTGTACTTCAATATTCGTCAGTCAAACTTTTTTATTTATTGATTTCACACAGTAACATTATACCTACTAGCAGTAAACAATGTACTTCATCTTAGCTATTTTAACAAAATACTGCAAATTAGATTTGTACTCATCAGCCTGGTGGTGCAGCCTCAGTATTCTATCACTGTGTGCTTCCACATTCATAGCCCTCTCTGCTGCAGCTGTAGGGGAGAAAACCATACATTATGCATATCTGTCTGTCATGTTCTCAGGCTAGTATTTGCTACAAACTACTTGATACTGACGCTTACATACTACTCAAGCATTCCAGTCCCATCCATCTTGGATCCACTGGTCCAAAAGTGCCCCTTCCTATGTTTTAGGTTGGCATAGTGGTGCCATACCTGGTCTCCAGTCCAGGGGATGCCAGTAGCACTGGTGGGGTCACATGCAAGATGGTCCCAGGCCTTCGCTTTGTATTTGGAGCCCTACAGCAGTCTCTCCTCATGTTTTTTTACTAGGAGTCCAGCCATGACCCTGGACTCCCAAATGCTCCAGCATTGAACCCAAAAATGCACTCCCTCTCCAAAGCCAGCCATTGTATCTGCACAGGTAAACTATAACAGATTATGGTTGTATTCCTGCTTGAGCCATTTAAATAGTGTGATATTCCCACCCTTTGTTGTCATTGGACCATTTTGAAAAGGTGAAGCTCCACTAAGCAGTGAGCAAACTTGCTAAGCTGATTTTATCAATGCTTAAAGGGGAAATTTTTGAGCACTGCTTACCAGTGCAGAAATCTACTTAGCTGAGCTACCTGTTACTTAGCATTCACGTCTAAGCAATGGCTACATCTGCTAAGCATCGCTGAACATTGCTAATCATTGCTCACTTTTCATTTATTAAATATACCAGAACACTGACTTCATTTATTAAGTGTATATACTTTACTTTGCATGACATCCCTCTATGTGCTTTCCTTACATTGGCAAAGGACGCGACTATACTGTATGGGACATTTGTGTGTACATGGGTGGTTTCACATGTTACATGCACTCACACTTCCATTTTACACCAGCTACACTACCCTGATTGAGAAACAAACGGTTACTACATAATTTAAGTTTAAAAAATAATTTTAACACTGCTTTCCCGTATAAAAATAACTTGCCTGCCTTGGTACTCAAACCGTGAACAACTGCAGTTAAAGTCAGGACTCTAACCACTACAGTATCTGGGTTGGGAATGTCACCTCTATATTTATTTTTATCTCCTATGGACTGTTTAAGCTATGGTAAGCGGAGGGCCATAACCTGCACACCCACTTAGCCATGCTTAAACATTCCTTAGCTTAGAAAAAAAAATTAATATTATATTATGTAGTGAGTATTGTGGTCATCTGACAAGTCATTGAGGACTGTAATTGGGAAATAATGGCATACATTTGGCTTTCGGGCTTCTATCCTTCAGGGATTAATGCTAATACATATCCTGATTTCTATCAACTTTCTAGGCTTGTGAGGGCAATATTTAAGTGGTGTCTCTATTTTCAGTGTTTTGTCCCCTCATTATCTGTGCCTTTGTCCACATGGACTGCTGCCAGGGAATATTGGCATACATTTGACTTTCAGACTTCTATCCTTCAGAAATTCATGCTAATGCATGACCTGTTTTCTATCAACTTTCTAAGTTTGTGGGGGTAATATGTCAGACATGTCCCTTTTCATAGCTTTATCCCCCATTATTTGTACTTTTGTACATGTCTCCTGCTTTAGCAGGTTACAGAGGTGTCATATGGCACTTTTACAATGCAGGAGGTGTATCACAGAACCTGTCACAAACCCCTGCATTGCTTTCCTGCTGTTGTATGTATTTCAGTGTCCACAGACACTGAAATGATCATCTATTTCAATTCAGTGTCCATGGACACTGAAATACTGGCATAATATTAGGGAAATTCTCTAATATTATGCTGGATCATGATTAGGATGTGCCATATGGCACTTTCTGAGTGCAGTGGTGTATGTTCAATGTCCTTGCACTCATTCAGGGTTCATGTCTGTGCAGCTTAAACAGCAGCTCACCTTCATGAATATGCAAGGTGTGTTGCTGTGGCTACACGGACATGAACCACTACGTGCAGGAATAGCACTATTCCTGCACAGAGTTTATTGAATCCCAAGGATACACTTTTTTCCCAAATGCATCAATAGCTGTGCCGTCCTTGTCAGAAGAAGGATACAAATTAATACAATGTTTGGCAACAGCTGGATTAACTAAAGTTAAACCTGTTGGGTCAGGTCTGGGATAAGTGCATAACAACATAAAAGAAAGAGGAACTTTATACATTCTATCTGCTTCTGAGGATCAGTAGGCTATCTATTAGGAAAGGTACAGGTTGTGATAAATGCATCCTTCAAAACTGACAGCAATGTGGAGATGGGTGGAAGTTCTGGGAATTCTAGCTGTAACAGTGTGACAGTGCCAGTCCAGCTATCTGGAATGTTGTAAATAATCATATGTCATTTGTGAATATTAATATGATTCATATGTTTGTCTTACACATGTAAGAGAACTATATGTTATGTGTATATTAAACTACTGGTGCAGAAGTGGGTGTTGAACTGTATATGTACTGATCTTCAAAAACGTAACCACAGTGTACTCTACTGGAAAAGAACAGAAAAGTATATAAACTATGCACCTGTGCAAATGTATGTTTTAGTAGAAACTGGAACATACAGAGTTAACTTGCAAACACTCAAGAAAATAAGTTGAAATTGTTTTACGATTGTGTTATCTCAGTTTCAGCAAGAAAACAGGATCTCTAGAGCTATAAGTTCTTCTATTGTCTTCAAACAGAAATAATTACTAGGTTTAAAATGTAAAAGTGTTTAATGACTTCCAGTCATTTAAGAGATATGTACTTCTCACACAAAGATGTTAAAATTTTAATAAAATTTTATGTTTCTGTTAGCCTGAGAACTGAAGGCAGGTAACAAAGAGTGATGTCATCCGAGCTGACCCAGCAGTAATGTTTGATAGTAATTTAAGAACTCCCTCAGAGACAGAGTTTGCATTTTGTATCTTGTCTTGGACCTAGAAAAATCCAGTCATCTGCATTTGTCTTGATAATAGTAAGAAACTAGGGTACAGTAATTTCTTTTAGATACAGATAGGAATATAGTAAAGATTAGTTTAGATGTTTTCTGTATTTATTTGAGACTGTCCTGCAATGTTGTTTTAAAATATTTCCTGTGATTTTAAACTCTGTAGTTACTGTATCGAGTTACTGAGTATTGACTTGTTCTTTTATTATTTATTATGAAATATATTTAAAGCTTTTAATTGTGTTAATTGTGGCTGGCTTGTTTAGAGATATGTAAACTCTCAGAGTACTTGCATGTATTTGGTGACACTGTATAGGTCACTCCACTCACCTTGCTCTTGGTCACACTTACCATTTACATAATAGTAACATCACACAGTAGGATTGGTCACCCTTTGTAAGGGCCTTGGAGTAGCTGATAAAAAGCTGGTTGGTGGCAGTGATAACTACTTTATAGTCTGGGCAGAAGAGGGTATAGCAAGTAAACCTGTGCCAACCTTCCCCAGGAGTGTCTGTGTATGTGTATATAAATCAAATCTCAAGAGTGTGTGTGTGTGTGTGTGTGTGTGTGTGTGTGTGTGTGTGTGTGTGTGTGTGTGTGTGTGTGTGTGTGTGTGTGTGTGTGTGTGTGTGTGTGTGTGTGTGTGTGTGTGTGTGTGTGTGTCAGCTACTTGGGCATTGGTTGGACAGAGAGCATGCTGGAGGGTTTGGCTTGACCACTTGGCTGATATCTTAACCCTATAGTTGTGCCAGTGGGGAGTCTTATTGGGGTTCTGGAGAAAGAGGGAGAAACTAGCCCCAGACTGACTGTCAAATTGTACTTTACTGTGTGTGTACTTGTCATCCTCCCAATGTGTATGTCCCTCATAGGTGCTAGTGGTCAGGATTGAGGCTCCTTGATTACTTGGCCAGTGCAGGGACATCAGAAGCAGCTCAAAGTATTTTCTGAGGAACTCAGAAACCTTAGTGTTGTCCCACTGAAAACACTGGCACATTCTGGCAGTGGTCTCAGAAAAAGAGATTCCTTCACAGGGAGATTCAGATACCATACTGTCCCATGAATCTGAATCAGAAATATGAGGAAAAAATATTTCTCTGTCCCTTCACTTTCCTCTACAGGGTTATATTCTTTAACCTCTTCAGGAAAAGAGGAATTCCTTTTAATTTTAAAAGAAGCTACCTTATAAGAAGCATTAGTAGTCTGCACAAGACCCTGCATCAAGTCCAATAAATTACTCTTGTCCAAATGAGTTGGTACGGGAGCAGTTAACTGTTTTCTGTTTCTTTTTGACATGACACTTGGGGCAAATTAACCCATTATTGTCAGCAACACCTTTCCAGTGATGGTCTCAAAATTCTTGCTAAGCAGGTACACATTCCCTGCCCATCCCCCAAGACTGACAAGAGTGTCACAATCCAAAGAAAAAGATGAGTATTCTAGTGATAGCAAGGAAAGTTTGTATGAAGAATTGGAAATCAGAATATACACTCTTATTTAGTAGTGAATTTGCTAATTTAGCCAAACTAGTATGTGATAATCTCTAGGATTCAAAAAAGTTTACACGGAGTGCAAGAATAGTGCAGCTGCTACTGCACAGACTATGGCCTTTGAGCGATCCAGTAAACTACTGTTTTGACGTACACAATCCTGCTGCACTATTCCCACATGGACACAACTGAATAATGGTAATTACCTCATTTGCTGGTGCAAACCATGCAAATGAGGTGAATTAGTGATTCAGTAAAGAGACAGGCATCTGTGCGGGAGTAGTGCGAGATGCAGAAATCTATTCAGCTAGTAACCAAGTTAATTTCTGCAAAAATCAAAATGAAGGCATGACAGCTCAAAGTAAAACATGTTAGAATTCTTAGGCATGACAATGGCCAATAATTTGGCCAGTGGCATTGAAAAGTGTTTCAAAATTATAAAATTCAAAGTTTTGTTTTTGGCCGATTTTGGCCATTTAAGCATAGGGCAGTGGCGCGCAAATGTGATCGTGCCAAAAATAAAAAATAAAAAAAAAATGTAAAAAGTCAATTTTAAGTGAAATCTGTATTTTGCCATTATAGTCTATGGCCATGGCTACAATTTGGCTCCTTTAAAAAAAACAAAGTCTAATGACTTCTCATCTTCTCTTTAGCAATGATTTAAAACAGCATAGTTCATCAGATGAGGAATTGAAAACACATCTGCAGATTGTTAAAACTTTTTCAGATGACATTGGAATGTCATTTGGTCTTGATAAATGTGCAAAAGCAACCTTTAAAAAAGGAAAACTGCAATACCAGGAAAACATCTGTTTGGGACAAGAATGTGATAGAAAAGAACTTGAGCAAGAGGGAGTGTATAAATACTTGGGAATTGATGAAAGATCAGGAATAAAACATGAACAAATACGAATAAAACTCAGGAAGGAATATTTTAGAAAACTTAAATTAATCCTGAGAACCCACTGACATCTCTGAACAAGATCCAAGCTATAAATTAATTTGCTCTTCCTGTCCTAACTTACTTTGGAGTGATTGACTGGCCCCAAAAAGTATTGGATAAATTGTATATTAAAACAAGAATGCTTCATGCATCAAATGATTTATAGAAATCAGTGCGTACCAATATTATATATTCCCCATTCTGAAGAAGGGATGGGTCTCCTTGAAATTGATTACATGTATAGATCTGCAATCATGGGACTCCACACATATCCACTGACCTCACAAGATCCAAATGTAATGAAAGTTTTGAAACATGAAGAGAATAAATCTAAGATGACGTCTCTGCTTAATTTAGCAGAAGCATATCAACGTCAAGTGGGAATGGAAATAAACCAGAAGTGGAAAAAAAACAGGCAGCAACTGAATGTGCCAAAAAACAAAGAAAGATTATAAGATGGAGGACCAGATGAGAAAGTAAGAAATGTGGAAAAAACATAAATGTAGTTGCAAGTACAGAAAACTTTTGTAAGAGCCTCATGTAGATCAAGAATGAATGCAGGAATGGTTAAGGAGAGGTGAATTCAAACCAAGAAATGAAAGGTTAATATTGGCAGCCCAAAATAGTGGGCTACATACACACTGGTTTACAAAGTCCATTGAACATGTGGGAGAAACAGACAAATGTAGGTTTTGTAAACCCGAATTGGAAAAAGTCACACACATTGTAGTTGGGTGCAATGCACTAATGGCAGAGGGACTGCATACTGAAAGGCATAATAATGTGGCGAGACTGCTACACTGGAAATTGTGCAAATATTATGGTATCAAAGTGGCTGAAAAACACTTGAAACATACCACAAAAAATAATAGAAAATGAAGTTTATATCACATGAGATCACCCATTACCAACAGTTCAAAAGATTGATGCTAGAAAACCAGATGTAGTGGTCCAAGAAAAAAAACAAAAAAAAACAAAATTAGCATCGACCATTGAAATCACCACACCTAGTGACTACAGTGTCTTGTGTACAGAGAGACACAAAGTCATAAAATACCTGGATCTGAAGGCAGAAACAAGAGCCATATGGAAGAAAGATACCCAGACAGTTGCAATAGCAGAAGGAGCAACCGGTCTTTTAAAAAAAATTTACAATCGTATTTAGATGTGTTACCAATACATGTAACACTGTATGAATTGAGAAGGAGTTATTACTGGGCACATTGCGGGTGCTGCGAAGAGCACTTTTGCCTAACATCAAAGAGTGAAACTATACTAATTTCATAAACTTTAATCATACTTTGACTTAGGAATGGGGTCCTTTCCTGTCATAGTATTAGAAACCCAAAAGACTTGGAGAAATTAAAAAAGGCATCTGCGTCCAGGATACTCCACCAGTTCCTGGATGCCATGCTACCACATGCCAGTGAGAACATTTACTTCCCCAGCACCCATGAGGAAAGGACCAACAATATGCATCTCTTCCTCTGTATAGCAGAATACCCGGAGGTACTGGGTGCCATAGACTGCATGCACATCCACATCAAAGCACCAACCGGTGACCAGGGAAGGTTCTATGTAAACCAAAAGGGCTTTCATTCCATCAACTGCCAGATCATGTGCAATGCCCAGGGCATTATCATGAATGTGTGCGCTGATAGCCCTGGAAGCTATCACGACTCCCACATCTGGCATTCCTCACAGCTGTACCAGTGATTTGCCAGGGGTGACATCCTGTATGGCCAACTGGTGGGTGATGCTGGCTAAGCACTGGAGCCATGGATGATGACTCCCATCAGAAATGCACACACACCCACTCAAGAATGCTATAATGAGGAACACCCACAAATCAGGATCACTATAGAGCGTGTGTTTGGGATGCTCAAGTCATGGTTCCATTGCTTTGACATATCTGGTGGAGCCCTGCAATACTCTCCAGCCACACATGCACACATATTCATAGTATGTGTCATGCTACACAGTATGATCCTGTGGAAACAGTTGCAGCAGGCACCAGCATGGGGAAGGGCCACACAGCCCCCCAGCATTGCCAAGTACCCCACAGGCACAGAGGGACTCGGGGGAGGAAGCCCCTGAGCCTGCTCCTGTAGGCAGATGGAGGTGTGCCCAGTATGCTTATGCCTTGGCAAAGAGGCAATGCATAGCACACACATTGACACTGTAGGGACCCAGGGACTGACACCTCTCTCCAACTCGCACACACAGTAAAATGGATGCCACACACATCACACTACCTGTAGCTTACCATGTATAGGCAATGTACTGCATGCATTCTGACAGAGTCAGCCCTCATCCACCATCCCTAGAACTGCCGTAGGCACAAGGTAAGTCAGTCTTCTGAACAATAAATGTATGGAGTAGTATGTTCTGGTACCATAACTATGGTATCGCTGCATGCATGCAATGGAATGAGGTGGCCTACTGGGTTAGCAGCAGATAGCTGACACCTATGTGGTACACCAGGAAATGTTTGGCCAGTAATGGCTTCCCCACACTATGCAGTATTATCCAAGATGACAAATCCCACTGCAGTATATGTGGGGGGGCAACTAAAGGGGGGTGTCATAGGGCACATGCATGGATGTCAATGTGGGGATCCCATACATACCCTTCAGACTCACACAGCCATAAAAATCCATAAAGGAATGTCTGGCAAAGGCCCCAAAATGGCGACAATGATGAAATTCCCCCCTACAGACTTTTTACACAGTGATATCACAGCAGGTATTTCAGTTGCAATGAGGCTCTGAAGGGTAAGAAGTCTGAAACTCAAATGTTTATGCCATAACAATCTGAACTTTGGTCTTTAGTGATATGCCTCTAGTCCCCAAGACAGGGCACAATATTATGCTAAATGGAGCCAAAATGTTAAGCAAATATCAGCACAGTCTGTGCAAACATATCTTGTTGACAGGTGTGCCTCCCCCCACACCCATATTCCCATAGAAATGCAGTAACATGCATGTTTGTACGGTAATAGCAGCAGAGCACACATTGCCAGGCCCGTCCCAATCAGGTTATTTATTTTTATTTTTATTTTACATTTGTTAACCGGGAGGATCCGACTGGATACATGTCCATTTTCAGCGGAGGCCCGGGGAGAAAAGCTCCAGACAAGACAATACAAACAAGTCAGAAAAAAAACAACTATATATTAAATAATACAGGTAAAGTTTTAGTTTTATATAAATCAAATCAAGATAAAGTTTGTGATTACAATATATTCATGAATGATTCAGTAGATATATTTGAGACCCTGAGTCTGGGAACAATGTAAGTCCAGAGAGATAGCTAGGTAGGGTTAGGTCAATAGCAGGTATGTGTTGACCGAAGATAGAGTTTTAGTTTGGTCTTAAATAGACTTAAGGAGGGCAGTGAGGTAATGTCAGGAGGAATTTTGTTCCAGATTTTCCCTATTGAGTTGGAAAGAAGAGAGTCTCCGGCCATGTTATTAGTTTTACAAGTTTGGATAAGGAGGCGGCTGGATGATCTCAGTGTACGAGGGTTGTTGCAGAGGGAGATAAGTTTTTTGAGTGAGGGAGAGTAGTCAGGGTTGTAAATTATTTTATGGGCGAGGACTAAAAGGTTATATGAGATATGTTTTGGTAGCTCAAGCCAGTTTAGCTGGGTTAAATTGGTGCAGTGATGGGTTCTATATGGTAATCCAGTAACAAACCTAGCGATATGATTATAGCAGATAGTGAGTTTGTTCATGAGTGTTTTATTAATATTCTGAAATAAGGGGGATGAGTACAGGAGTGTGGAGAGAAGATGGGTTTGGGCTATGGCGGATTTAGCTTGGGGGGTCAAGAATCTCTTTATTCTATATAGCGAGCCTATTTTCTTATTGATGGATTTAATCATTAAGTTTATATGAGTGTCGAATTTTAGGTTATTGTCTATAGTTACCCTAATAATTTTGTCGAGGATCCGGAGAGATAATTGTCCCGTCCTTTGCTTGGATCGTAAATTTAAAGGGGCTGGACCTTTGTGTCGGTGAAAACAGCAACATTTTTGTTTTTTTTGGATTAAGTATCAAGCGACTAGAGAGCCAGTTTTCTATTTTACTGAAAGTGGATTGGGTCATATTTTGTAACTCTGTAGGGGTTGTACCGAGCAAATCAGCGTTGAATCATCTGCATATTGAATACAACTAGCATTTGATACAACTGTATGCAAGTCATTAATGAAAATTGAGAATAGTAGTGGTCCTAAATGGAGCCTTGAGGGACTCCCAGAGTATTGGGAAGTAAGTTAGATAGTTTAGTCTGCCATTTTACTGCTTGTTTTCTACCATTTAGATAGGAACTAAACCATTGAATAGAAGTGGTATCCAGACCAAATGAGTGTAGTGTATGAATTAATAGCTTGTGGTCCACCATGTCAAAGGCTTTGGACAGATCCAGGAATACTGCTGAGGAGATAATATTGTTATTGCGGTGGGTATTGATGGTATTGGAGAAGGCAAGAAGGGCAGAGGTGGTACTATGAAGAGGTCTGAAACCATGTTGAGTATCAGCCAGTAGGTGATTGGCAAGTAGGTGTTCCATAATCTGTTTCTGCACACATTTTTCCATTATTTTAGATAGGGGGGAGAGTATAGATATGGGCCTGTAGTTAGAGAGGTCTGTGGAGGTACCTCCTTTATGGAGAGGAATAACATAAGATACCTTCCAGAGGTCAGGAATTTTGGCCTCTGTGAGGGTGCGGTTAATGAGTATTGACACAGGAAAGGCGATCGCTTCAGCTGCCTTTTGTAAGTATTCAGCTGGAAGTTGATCGGCTGACAGTGTGGTAGGTTTAAGTTTTTTGATTAATTTACAAATGAATGATGTAGCTACAGGCTGAAAGGAAAATAGGGGAGTATTTTTATTGGTGGGAGTATCAAGGATATGAGAGTTATTTGGGAGTTGATTGGAGAGGGTTTGAATTGTCTCGGTGAAGAAGTGATTAAAGCTATTAGAGACAGAGTCCGATGGTTTGTCTATGAGTGTGGCAGGGACAGGGGTGGTAGAGCGACCAGGGTGAAGGAGGTTATTTATCCCGGCCCAGAATTTTTGTGGGCATTTTTGATGTTCAGTTTGCAGTTTCCAATAGTAATGCTTTTTATCATGTATAATTAGTCTTTTGGTTTCATTCCTAAGTTGTCTGTAGGTAATTTGATCAAGAGGAATTTTAGTGGTGCCAAACAGACCATGCTTTATTTCTGAGATGCATTTTGCCTGGTTTCTTTAGAGAGCCAAGGGACATCTCCTGTCTTAGTTATTTTTGAACGTATGGGGCATGATAGTTAAGAATCTCCAGGAATTTTGTGTTGAAATACTGTACTGCTTCATCTAATGGTAAATATTTAAGTATTGTCCAGTTGCAAGAATTTAGTTCTAGTTGAAATTTGTTGGGGTCGAATTTTTTATTTCTGACAAATCTTAGTGTGGAGTTCTTTGGGATAGTAATTTTGTGCTTGATTAGGTAGGTGAGATGGTGATCACTAAGGCTATCAGGGAGGGAGCCAGCAGTATATTGGTTGGGATCACTATTAATAAGCACCCAATCCAGTATACTCTCCTTTTGGTTAGATTTATCTATCCTGGTAGGAGTGCAAATAATTTGAGTGAAGGAGTATAGGTTTATGTGAGTGGAAGGGGTTTGAGAGGAGCAGGAAGACCAGTCTATATTAAAGTCCCCAAGAACTAAGGTTTCTTGAGGGTAGTGACTTGATAGCCAATGCAGGATAGCTTCAAGAGTTTCTGTGTTCTTACCTGGGGGAATATACACGCAGATTATATAGATACATTTGGTTTTGTTAATTTGTAGCCTGGAAATAAGGATCTCCGCATTGTTAATCTGAGGTGGTTGAGTGACATCGATAGAGACAGTTAGGTCAGATTTATATAGAATGGCTACCCCACCTCCTTTTCTAGAACTTCGGTCTCTCCTATGTATGTTATACCCGGGGATAAGTATTTCATTGTCCATAGTGGTTGGTTTTAGCCAGGTTTCAGTTAGGCATAAGATATCTGGGGAGAGGTCAACCATGACAGCATGAAGTTCATGTACCTTATTATTAATACTTCTTATGTTCAGATGGCAGGTGAGGAGGGAATTTGTAGGACGTGCCATGATGGGATTAGCTTTATGGTCCTTAAAAAGGGGTGAGTGTTGGAGAATATTGGTAGGACCAGGGTTAGGATGTATGTCCCCATGTCTTAGTAAGTTTAGTCTTAATTTGGAGATGAGTTTCAGGAATTTATTCGCTATTTTGTAGGACTGCTTTTGTTTAAGGTTAATATTATTTGAGGTGTAAGGGTATGGAAGTATAGAGCAATGAGCTGTATCCAACCAAGTCCCCTGAGTATGATAGAAGTTTGGAAGAGTAGATTTAGGGGTGTAGGACTCAGCCCTGGGAACTGTGATCCTTGAAAGAGTTTGGGTTTCATATAGTGTAATAAGATAGGAGGTTATTAGGAGTGGTGTTAGTATATAATACCACATCTCTAGAGAGTAGTTGGAGATGGTTCACAAGGAAAAGCTTGCAGGTATTAGAGAGAGAATGGTATACTAAAGCTATAAGGGAGTGAATGATGAGTTGAGGGTGGATAGTAATTGGAAGACTAGGCTATGAGGGTGTGACAGATGAGTCAGGGATGTAAAGTCATAAGATAAGAAGGTATCACCTGTGATAAGGGGAGTGGTTAAGAAGAAGGCAAATGTGGTTGGAGCTAAACCTGGTGGGTGTGGTTTTATGGCTATAAATCTAGAGGTAGTGGGGGCGGGTGGGATATGGGGGCAGGGAGGGGCAGTGAGCCTGAGCGCAGCGAAGGCGAACGGAGCGGGGCAAAAACCGTCCCTACTATAGCCAGGAATTCAGCTGGGTAAATAGCCTGATTATCTCGAGAGATGGATATACATTTGTTTGAATTCAATTTTCTGTGTTTTTGCCAGATTTCAAGTGAGTTTCACTGTATTTGATTTAAAATACTCAATTAAAAGTACTTCTTAGGGAAGTATTTTAGGGAGGTATTTTAGGGAGATGCAAATTGATTCCCTGAAATTTAGGCAGTCATGGATCCTTTACAGCAACTTCCAGCCTGAGCTAATAGTACTATTTAACCACCTTGATTTAAACATTAAAGGGCAGCTTCTTCCGATGGTTACGGCTGGAGGGGTTATTCCTTTTTAGTCAGCATACTATGGGGCTTGTTCACGAGGGAGCCACCTAGGAAAATGGAGGGAAGCCAAAGGGTGCGTTAGAGAGCAGAGAAATGATAAGAGATCATAGTTGTCACCAGGACTTAGGAGCAGGTATTTTATCACATAATAAAATAAGCACTGTTGATAACCATGGAGCCAGGAACAAGAGTCTTCTGAGACTGCTTCTAGCTCAAATTTACAGTCGCCAATAACTCAGTCCCTAACACATTTGCGGGTGCTTCTTATTCAAGTAAATGCAGTCGCTAGTACATTCAAATCTAGAGATTCAGTTGCTAGACATTAAAAGATGCTTAAATTCGACTACTTATACAAACTAGTTGTAGTCGCTAGAGATTCAGTTGCTCGACATTAAAAGATGCTTCCACTTCACAACTGCTATCGCTAGTAATTCAAACGCTAACACATTTGCGGTTAGTTCCTGTACAATTTCATATAGTTGCTAATAATACAAATGCAGGGTATGAGAGGCAGCTTCAAGTTCAAAAACGACAGATGCTAGCAAATTCAGTACATGTAACGATCAGAATAAGCATTAGATATAAACTCTAGGCTAAATGGAACTAGATTCAACTTACTCTGTACTGCTGCTAGGATTTATAATTAGCCTTGTACCTACAATAGCGTTCAAATCTTGTCCATGGAGTAAAAACAATATAGTCTAAATGCGCTTAGAGCGACATATTAAGGTAGGTAAGGAAGTTACCTGTAGGATCCAGTTTGAAAAAATGGCGGGTTCCTGCGAGGTTTTTAAAACCTCGCTTTAAGGGGGAGGTGTAATTAAACCGTCCCTACTATAGCCAGGAATTCAGCTGGGTAAATAGCCTGATTATCTCGAGAGATGGATATACATTTGTTTGAATTCAATTTTCTGTGTTTTTGCCAGATTTCAAGTGAGTTTCACTGTATTTGATTTAAAATACTCAATTAAAAGTACTTCTTAGGGAAGTATTTTAGGGAGGTATTTTAGGGAGATGCAAATTGATTCCCTGAAATTTAGGCAGTCATGGATCCTTTACAGCAACTTCCAGCCTGAGCTAATAGTACTATTTAACCACCTTGATTTAAACATTAAAGGGCAGCTTCTTCCGATGGTTACGGCTGGAGGGTTATTCCTTTTAGTCAGCATACTATGGGGCTTGTTCACGAGGAGCCACCTAGGAAAATGGAGGGAAGCCAAAGGTGCGTTAGAGAGCAGAGAAATGATAAGAGATCATAGTTGTCACCAGGACTTAGGAGCAGGTATTTTATCACATAATAAAATAAGCACTGTTGATAACCATGGAGCCAGGAACAAGAGTCTTCTGAGACTGCTTCTAGCTCAAATTTACAGTCGCCAATAACTCAGTCCCTAACACATTTGCGGATGCTTCTTATTCAAGTAAATGCAGTCGCTAGTACATTCAAATCTAGAGATTCAGTTGCTAGACATTAAAAGATGCTTAAATTCGACTACTTATACAAACTAGTTGTAGTCGCTAGAGATTCAGTTGCTCGACATTAAAAGATGCTTCCACTTCACAACTGCTATCGCTAGTAATTCAAACGCTAACACATTTGCGGTTAGTTCCTGTACAATTTCATATAGTTGCTAATAATACAAATGCAGGGTATGAGAGGCAGCTTCAAGTTCAAAAACGACAGATGCTAGCAAATTCAGTACATGTAACGATCAGAATAAGCATTAGATATAAACTCTAGGCTAAATGGAACTAGATTCAACTTACTCTGTACTGCTGCTAGGATTTATAATTAGCCTTGTACCTACAATAGCGTTCAAATCTTGTCCATGGAGTAAAAACAATATAGTCTAAATGTGCTTAGAGCGACATATTAAGGTAGGTAAGGAAGTTACCTGTAGGATCCAGTTTGAAAAAATGGCGGGTTCCTGCGAGGTTTTTAAAACCTCGCTTTAAGGGGGAGGTGTAATTAAACCGTCCCTACTATAGCCAGGAATTCAGCTGGGTAAATAGCCTGATTATCTCGAGAGATGGATATACATTTGTTTGAATTCAATTTTCTTTGTTTTTGCCAGATTTCAAGTGAGTTTCACTGTATTTGATTTAAAATACTCAATTAAAAGTACTTCTTAGGGAAGTATTTTAGGGAGGTATTTTAGGGAGATGCAAATTGATTCCCTGAAATTTAGGCAGTCATGGATCCTTTACAGCAACTTCCAGCCTGAGCTAATAGTACTATTTAACCACCTTGATTTAAACATTAAAGGGCAGCTTCTTCCGATGGTTACGGCTGGAGGGGTTATTCCTTTTTAGTCAGCATACTATGGGGCTTGTTCACGAGGGAGCCACCTAGGAAAATGGAGGGAAGCCAAAGGGTGCGTTAGAGAGCAGAGAAATGATAAGAGATCATAGTTGTCACCAGGACTTAGGAGCAGGTATTTTATCACATAATAAAATAAGCACTGTTGATAACCATGGAGCCAGGAACAAGAGTCTTCTGAGACTGCTTCTAGCTCAAATTTACAGTCGCCAATAACTCAGTCCCTAACACATTTGCGGATGCTTCTTATTCAAGTAAATGCAGTCGCTAGTACATTCAAATCTAGAGATTCAGTTGCTAGACATTAAAAGATGCTTAAATTCGACTACTTATACAAACTAGTTGTAGTCGCTAGAGATTCAGTTGCTCGACATTAAAAGATGCTTCCACTTCACAACTGCTATCGCTAGTAATTCAAACGCTAACACATTTGCGGTTAGTTCCTGTACAATTTCATATAGTTGCTAATAATACAAATGCAGGGTATGAGAGGCAGCTTCAAGTTCAAAAACGACAGATGCTAGCAAATTCAGTACATGTAACGATCAGAATAAGCATTAGATATAAACTCTAGGCTAAATGGAACTAGATTCAACTTACTCTGTACTGCTGCTAGGATTTATAATTAGCCTTGTACCTACAATAGCGTTCAAATCTTGTCCATGGAGTAAAAACAATATAGTCTAAATGCGCTTAGAGCGACATATTAAGGTAGGTAAGGAAGTTACCTGTAGGATCCAGTTTGAAAAAATGGCGGGTTCCTGCGAGGTTTTTAAAACCTCGCTTTAAGGGGGAGGTGTAATTAAACCGTCCCTACTATAGCCAGGAATTCAGCTGGGTAAATAGCCTGATTATCTCGAGAGATGGATATACATTTGTTTGAATTCAATTTTCTGTGTTTTTGCCAGATTTCAAGTGAGTTTCACTGTATTTGATTTAAAATACTCAATTAAAAGTACTTCTTAGGGAAGTATTTTAGGGAGGTATTTTAGGGAGATGCAAATTGATTCCCTGAAATTTAGGCAGTCATGGATCCTTTACAGCAACTTCCAGCCTGAGCTAATAGTACTATTTAACCACCTTGATTTAAACATTAAAGGGCAGCTTCTTCCGATGGTTACGGCTGGAGGGGTTATTCCTTTTTAGTCAGCATACTATGGGGCTTGTTCACGAGGGAGCCACCTTGATTTAAACATTAAAGGGCAGCTTCTTCCGATGGTTACGGCTGGAGGGGTTATTCCTTTTTAGTCAGCATACTATGGGGCTTGTTCACGAGGGAGCCACCTTGATTTAAACATTAAAGGGCAGCTTCTTCCGATGGTTACGGCTGGAGGGGTTATTCCTTTTTAGTCAGCATACTATGGGGCTTGTTCACGAGGGAGCCACCTTGATTTAAACATTAAAGGGCAGCTTCTTCCGATGGTTATGGCTGGAGGGGTTATTCCTTTTTAGTCAGCATACTATGGGGCTTGTTCACGAGGGAGCCACCTTGATTTAAACATTAAAGGGCAGCTTCTTCCGATGGTTACGGCTGGAGGGGTTATTCCTTTTTAGTCAGCATACTATGGGGCTTGTTCACGAGGAGCCACCTTGATTTAAACATTAAAGGGCAGCTTCTTCCGATGGTTCTGCTGGAGGGTTATTCCTTTTTAGTCAGCATACTATGGGGCTTGTTCACGAGGAGCCACCTTGATTTAAACATTAAAGGGCAGCTTCTTCCGATGGTTACGGCTGGAGGGTTATTCCTTTTAGTCAGCATACTATGGGGCTTGTTCACGAGGAGCCACCTTGATTTAAACATTAAAGGGCAGCTTCTTCCGATGGTTACGGCTGGAGGGGTTATTCCTTTTTAGTCAGCATACTATGGGGCTTGTTCACGAGGGAGCCACCTTGATTTAAACATTAAAGGGCAGCTTCTTCCGATGGTTACGGCTGGAGGGGTTATTCCTTTTTAGTCAGCATACTATGGGGCTTGTTCACGAGGGAGCCACCTTGATTTAAACATTAAAGGGCAGCTTCTTCCGATGGTTACGGCTGGAGGGGTTATTCCTTTTAGTCAGCATACTATGGGGCTTGTTCACGAGGGAGCCACCTTGATTTAAACATTAAAGGGCAGCTTCTTCCGATGGTTACGGCTGGAGGGGTTATTCCTTTTTAGTCAGCATACTATGGGGCTTGTTCACGAGGGAGCCACCTGTAGGATCCAGTTTGAAAAAAAAAAAAAAAAAAAAAAAAAAAAAAGGTTGATAACTTGTTGCATGTCCACAATATGCAGGGGTCAATGAGCTATATATGTGTGTGGCAATACCGTCAGTATGTGGCCAGCACTTACTCCCAGCTGTTGTATCTTAGTGCCCCAGATACAGTACTGTGGTTGACAGGGCTATGGTCCACTAACTGCAATGCCAACTATATTGCATGTCAGCTACACCCATGGTAGGATTTGCACACATTGTTCAGATGTTAATATCTGTTATTGCAGGAAAGCTGGACAGATGATGGATAGGGGGCCACACATATGGAGAGTACACAGCTTGGAGTAACCTACACAGTGCCTACCATACCTCTCAACTGTACAGACCTATTGCAGAATGTCCAGAGGTTTGCAACATGACAAGTGGAGTACCACAGGGTTCCATCCAGGGATCTCTCTTGTTTGGTATCTACTTCTCTGAAGAACAGGCTAACACAGAAGGCCTCTGGCTAATGCAAACTAGGAGCCATAGTCAAGTCCCCAAATGATGTGGACATCCTACAGAAGGGCCTCGCTGAGACAGATGCCTGGTGTCAGAGCCATGGCCTCAAGCTCAATGCCAAAAAGTGCAGTGCCATCCCATTTGGTAAAAACTCTGTACCCATGAACTACCACATAGGCAGCAATCTACTTAACACCAAATGTGTGAAAAGAGACCTTGGGACCTAGGTGGACAGTAGTCTCTCCTTTGATAGTCACATTGCCACAGTAGTCAGGTAGTCCTTTTATGTGGCACACCTCTTCATAAAAGGGTTCTCATCCAGGAAAAAAAAAGGCCATTGTTCCTCTCTACTCGACACTCATTAGACTCATTATACACCCCTTTTGGAATGTACCTCACAAGATATCTGTAGCAGCTGGAAAGGCCACAGAAGTACCTCACAAAGAGGATTACTAGCCTCAAATAAATGCCCTACACTGACCCCCTCAAAAAACTCCAGCTTTACTCCATAGCATATCGCCTACTCCAAGGTGATCTCTGCCTAACATATAATGCAATGTCAAACCCAGAGCTGTTGGACATGCTTCACCTAAAGAAATCCCAATCCCTCTGAGCCACATGCTCTAGGGACCAAAACCTTGTCACCACAATAAACAGGACATTCTGGAGGGATAGATTCCTGTCCCAGAGACTTCCCATACTCTGGAACACATTACCCATCTATGTCAAGCAAAGTTCCTCATTAGCACTCTTCAAGAAAAATCTTGATGAGTGGATGGGAAATAGGAAATACACCCGGGGATCACTTCTGTGTCTCTGCTCGACAGTGGCACAGGAAAGTAACTTTCTTGGGTGGCATAAGCCAGGGAACCTTGTTGGCTAGGCTTGCATATGCCCTTGGGCCGATAGCCTAGTACCTACCTATGAAATTATGAAACTGTATATCAGGAAATAGTGGTTGTCCAGCAAACCACTGGCAAATCATGAAAGACTAAGGTCAGAAAATAATGACAGATTGTTGTGTCAGACTTCATGCTCTATAGAAACACTCATGCTAATGCAAATCCTACTTTTTTATCACTTTTATAGGTTTGTAAGGCCAAATCTAAGAAATGGTCCCTAAATTTAGGCCTTTGTCTCCCAATTACTAATGGCTGTGTTCAGATGTCTGGCTCTCAGAAGTTGAAAGATATGGTGCCTAGTAGGGCAGCAGGTACCTGAATGTCATTGTACTGCCAGGTTATAAAAGGCTGTCTCCTGTCTGTGTCAGCACTGACATGTCACTGGCCAACAGCCATACCCCTGGAATGACAGAGGTTGTCACAGGAGGAGCACAGGTAGGCATATCTGTTCTGCTTGTCTTAACATTGCATTCGCCTGCCCACTATTTACAAAACAATGAAAGGCCATGTTAAAACATCAGTGGCAGGATTCAAAAATGGCTGCCGTTCTGTAAGCACTGCTGAACTGCAGCTCTCTACTTAACCTGAGGAAATCTAAACCCTGAGTGGATACTACAAAGCTTTTAACATCAAATCTTCGATAAAACAACTTCAACTACACTTAACTATCCAGTACTAAGAAGAAAAACCGGAAAAAATGAATATATTTCACTGGATTACAACAGATTAGCTGGCTCTGCAGAGATAAGTAAACAAAGGAACCGTGTGCTTTCTATACTGCAAGTCTTTGTGTTCTAATAAGATGTCAAAAGAAGAAAAAAACATGGATATAACCACTACCAAAACAAAACTTTCGGAATTACAGTCACCTGAAAAAGATGTGATTACTAAAAGACAAAAAATTACTAAAATACAGGAACAACAGAAACCAGGGACTAAAACTAAATCTGAACAACCATTAAACATGGAGGATATCAGAAATGCTCTGCTACCCATACAAGAAGCTCTGAAAGAACTGACTTGTCATATACAAACATTTGGAAACTCATGTACTCAGTTGCTGGAAAGAATGGATAAGACGGAAGCTCGAATTTCTGAAAATGAGGATAAATTAACTTTACTTGAAAAAAAAAAAACTAATCTACATGATGTGGATATACAGGCTATGCAAAGCAAGCTTACGGACTTAGAAGCAAGATCCAGGAAAAACAACATTATTATCAGAGGGATTCCAGAATCTATTCAGTATAATGAATTAATTCCATCCATATTACAAATATTTGCAGTGCTTCTAAATGACTCTGATGGAGTGAAACAAATTATTATTGAAAGAGCACACAGAGCTCTGAGAGAGTCACAAGCATCTAACTTTCCTAGACCTGTATATGTTAAAATGCTTAACTATCAAGATGTAAGCAGAATACTTACTACTGTAAACAAACTGAAGGCTATATCATGTGGAAAAATAATAAAATATCCCTGACACAGGATTTACCTATACAGGTAAGACAAGCTAGACAGTCTTTGTCTCCATACTGCAAATTTCTTATTGACAAACAAATTAAGTTTCAAATGAAATACCCTAGTATGCTTATATTTACAATGGATGGGACTAAAATGAGGCAAGAAATATGTTTTTTAAGGTTTTCAAGGCTTTACCTGTATCAGAGACTTGAATTGAACTTTTGTTGAGACTGGCATGCTGCTGAGGTTGGATCCATTGTTTACTGTGCCTCAAGGACTGGGTAATCCTTTGTTTGCGTTTGTAAAGCTTTAGGCCTCTTCCAGAGTAATAAAACTGTTTGTTTTTGCTTATCTTGATTACCTGCGTTCGTTTCCCATTGTTTTATGGCTTCTACAAAGTGTTTTCAATGAGGAGGAAGACAGGAAATGCCTAAAATGCTGTTGTGGGTGCATATTTCGCTGTGACACTTCCGGGAGTCCGTCTGTAAAAGTGGTCCCTCATCGCAAGTATTTCACAGGGTTTCCAGGCTTGGGAAACCAAAGGGAACTGTTTTAAACATATTTTTGCTTATTTAACATTAAAATAACACTGTTGTATGGTAAAGTAAGTACATAGGAGCATTTTATTTACTTCCCTTATACATGTTTATTCAGAATTTTGTAGTTATATTATTTAGAGAGGGTGCAGGGATTTAGTAATGTTTGTATAAATATACTTGTCATTATAGTCCATAATGTACTGTGTAGAGGTGATAATTTATATTATATTAGTTAGTTAGTAGTTTGCTTTAGTAAAAAACTATGATAGTATGGGTTTATAACCAGGGATATCAGTACTTAGCTGTATACTTGTTTTAATATAGGGTTATGTTTTAGTATGTTTTTTTTTCTTTTCTTCTTCTCTCTATGCATGCGGTTTATCTATAGATAGCTAATCCAATTACTAAAACTTCCTTTTTTCGATTTATTTTTTATATGTACTGTAATATTGTATTTTCAATTTGATTTGCTTAAATATAGTTAACCTAGGAGATGTAGATCATGTCAGTGCTTGTTAGGGAATGTTTAGTTTAGGCTTTGTCGTATTTAAATTAGATTATATAGGTCTTAACTGTGGAACATGTTTGAAATTTTATAATGTGGTGTTTTCATATTTGTTTCTTTTTTTAAACCTTCTGTTATTCTATGTTATACAAGACCTATATATGTCCTGGTCCGGGGTTAGAGCGGGTAATCACTGGTTTAGGATGGGATATATGGATTGCTTCCAGACCATGTATGGTTTTAAATATACTTTATTTTTCTTCAATGTTTTCTCTCCAAAACCTTCATTGTACAGCCAACCTTGGAAATGTGGGAATTAGACTAATGGAATGTTAAAGGGCTCCAGAGCTTAAAGAAGATGAAACTATTGTTACATGTATTGTTGCAGGCTAAGGCGTGGCTTATTTTACTGCAAGAAATGCATTTAATGAATGATCAATGGGTTGATATAAAAAAAAAAAGAAGTGGATCAGAGAAGTAGTAGCATCGGAAGGTAAGTCAAATAGTGCTGGGGTAGCTATAATTATTAAAGATCAATATAAGGAGAAAATTTTAGATTCTAACACAGATAAAGATGGGTGATGGTGCTACATTATTCTGGCATCTACCCTATTTGATAAACCTATTTTACTTTTAAATATTTATGCACCCTGTAATGATCAACAAATATTCATAACATCACTGTACTCAATTTTAACACAATTTGATAGATACTATGTAATTGTTGGAGGTGATTGGAATGCTTACAAAAATCCGAAGTTGGATAGGTCTTATCCACACAAAGCATTCAATAAGCATGCTGTATTAGCACTGAATGATATTAAAGAAGACTTTCAACTATATGACCCTTTTCACTATTTGAACAATGTTAATAACACAAATAATTTTACATTTTATTCCCCATGTCATAAAATGTGGTCCAGAATAGATTTCTTCCTGATTTCAAGAACATTGATTAATTTAGAACCTATAGTTGTTATACATGCACGTTATTTATCAGATCACTTGAAAATTTCGCTGAGTTTTGCTAAGGAGATAAAGGATACCTTACGACAAAGAGGTTATAACTGGTCTCTTAACCCAAATCTACTGAATAAGGAAGAAATAATATAGGAAATTACAAAGTACCTTAAAGACTTACTGGGTGGTCTAAAGAAACAACAATATGCCCCAGATATTGAATGGGTAACAGTTAAAACACAAATAAGAGGGATCCTTTTGCAAAAAGCCTCTTATTATAAAAAAATACTAAACAAAGATATTCAAAACTTAGAAACAAAAAATAAATTACTGGATCAAGAATTGATTCAGAATTTTAATGAACAAACAGAGAAAGAACTATTTAAATGTCAAAAGGATCTCTTCTTAATACAAAATAGTAGATTAACATTCCAAGAATATAAGACGTTAGCGAGGTACGCTAATCACGTTCAAACACCATCGAGAGCGTTAGCTAGGATCATTAATCAATCGAAAACAACAGTACAAATTTCGGAAATACAATTTAATAATAAAATGTATTCTAAAACAGAGGATATCATTAACATTTTTGAGAAAATATATACAAAAATTTATGATGGGCAAAAGGATATGTCCTCGCATAGAATTTATGAACAATTTTTACAATCAATTAGGTTTCCAAAAATAGGAGAGGATATTCAAAATGACTTAGTTAAACCGATATCCGAAGAAGAAATAGTATACATAATCCAACATATGACATCACACAAATCACCAGGTCCTGATGGGTTGACAGTGGAGTTTTATAAAAGGTTTGCAGATATTTTCGGTAAGATACTTTCAGTTGTATTTAACTACATAATTAGGAATACAATCAATGATCCTCATCTTAACGCCTCAAAAACTATTTTTATACATAAAGCCAATTCAGATCCCCAAAACCCTGATAATTATAGACCGATATCATTAATAAATGTAGACATGAAAATTCTAACCTCTATTATAGCATCTAGACTGAAGAAAATTATGACTCATATAATATGTGAACATGTTTGTTATGGAAAATATAGGTTCATAGGTTAGTGCTAAGCTAACTGCCCTTTCGAGCCATTTTAAGCTAAGCCAGTTATCCCTTGTGAGACTCGAACCCCTGCACCTTGTGTTTGTAAGGCAAACACCTTAACCATTAGGCCACCCTCCCAACCCAATATCCAAAGAACAGGCTGGATTTATGGCAGGTAGACAAACTAGTGACAATACACTTACATTACATACTATGATAATGCATGCTAAACAAAATAATCTTAATGTCTATGCCCTTATAATTCATGCACAGAAGGCCTTTGATAGGGTTGATACATTTTTTTTGTTTGATCTTTTACCCTATTTTAATATATCCCATGAATTTGTTCAAATGTTGCAAATATTATATAGTAATCCCTATACTACACTGTACATTAATAGAAGCTTCTCCAAAAGAATACAGATTAAGACTGGAACACGCCAGGGCTGTCCTTTGTCCCCTTTACTATTTAATCTTTATCTTGAACCCCTGTTCTTATATATTAAGCAGAATGTCTATCATAATGTCCCAATAATTTATGGAACCAAAATATTAATGGCAGCTTTTGCTGATGATCTTAACATTTATTGTGCATCTCCAATATCAGACACTGAAAAATTATTGAAGGCTGTTAATGATTTTTCAGAAGTCTCTAACTACAAAATTAACTTGAAAAAAATCCAATATCTTTCGTTTAAGGACACCTAAACCTTTTTCGTTATTGCCTTTGGTTGGGCAGGTAACATTTAAAGAAAATATTAAATACTTAGGTATTGAGTTTTCTACAGATAATAAATACTTCTACAATAATAACATTAAAACAATTTGGGACCAAATAATTTCTGATTTTGGGAGGTGGAAAAATTTACGACTGCCAGTACTAGCAAAAGTTGCAATTGTTAAAATGAATGTGTTACCACGATTACTATATATTTTTAGGTCAGCCCAATTAATATTTTCGAAGACATTTTTTAAACAAATCCATAAAGAATTGGCTAAATTCATTTGGGAACCAAAAAAAACCAGGATATCGTATGATAAATTAATGACCCCAAAAAATAGAGGAGGACTGGAATTGCCTAATTTTGAATTGTATTATCTAATTGTAAACTCTAATAGAATTCTAAGAATTGCCAACTATGATATAACTAGTACTAAGTGGACACCAACTTGGGTGATTTTGAATTATAAATATATTTCAAAGTTGAATATTAATCCTAAAGCAATACTCTTTTTAGGTAAAGATACTTTGAAAATATATGGGATTACTGAACACATTAAAACAGACATATTATCTATACAAGATTTATTTCAATCATTAGATCTGGTTCAGCATATGACGGCTTTTCAACCCTTTCATAGGAATCCTAATTTAAAATTAAATAATCAATTAATTGATCTTAAAAAGTTTCCATTAATAGTTAATTTAACTTTGATTGATATATATAAATATCTTGACTGGTCGGCCAATCAAATAAGACAAGAATTTAACTTACCTAAAAATGATCTTGTTATTTTGAGACAAATTAGAGAACTTGCTATAAGCTACTTTAAAAACTTTAAACCTGAAGATGAGAATGTGAATAAATGCTCTGATTTGTGGCAAGCCCTCCAACAGGATATTAAATATATAACAACAACAAATAAATTAATTAAAGAACTTAAATTTCATGATAAAATTTTGTTATCAAACTATTGGGAAGAGAAAATTCTAGTGACAGACAAAAGTAATATGTTAAAAGCAATTGACTTGACTATCAGATCTACTTCTCTTCAAAAATTGATATATACCCAGATGATGATATGGAATAATGCATATTATACACGCCTTACCCTGCATAAATTTAATTCCAAAAACTCTCCAACCTGTCCATATTGTAAAAATCAACTGGCTGATCTTCTTCATATGTTCTGGAGCTGTAAATGCATATACAAGCTTTGGAATTCCCTTAAGATTCAACTTCAGAAGATGGGTTACCAAAGTACAACGTTATCATGGAAATTTACGATTTTACATATTCCCCTGAAAGAACTCCCTAGATCACAAAGTACTATATATATATTAATATTTTTTTTTATTAATGAAGCTCTATATAGCCACTAATTGGTTAGACCCATCTAAAACATCATGGGAAAACTTTAGAGTTTTGGCAACAAGGCATATATTAGCTCATAAACTACTTTTAAGTCCGCATAATAAAAATATTAATAACCCAAAAATTTGGGAACAGATATTTAATATTATACTAGCATAATATTTGTAACTTGAAGGTATTCACAATTATTCATATGTTTGGAGAGAATTTTGTATTCAAATTGTCTATTACTGGAAATGTTATTAATTACTTTTTGTTTTTCCTCTATTCTTAATGTCTTACATGGAAACATTCTTGTAAATATTGTATATTTGTTTGGTGTGATGGTTAGTGATATTAGTTAGTAGTTTTTTTCGTTTTTTTTTTCTAAAAATTTTGTTCTTGTTTTTAATTGTGTATGAAAATAATATAACAATAACGATTTATTATGGAAAAAAAAAACATCAGTGGCAGGCAGTGGAGAAGCAGATATCATACTCATAACAGAAAGCAAGCAAAAATCATACTGGCCTCCCAACTTTCTATGTTTGGCAGAACAGTATTAACACCCTGTCCCCCATGTGTGGGCCTTCGTCTGACTGCCATATATGGGCCTGTCCAGATGTCAGATTTTGTGATGGTTTTACAGCTAGCTCAACATGTAGCTGCATAATAACATGGTGACACAAAATGTGTGAGGACCACAGCAGATGTAGGGGTGCAATGACAGACAACCTGTTAAATAGGTACGCTCAGAGGTGTGAAGTCCATAACCTTGTGTGTGATGTTATGGCTTTTACCGCAATCACACCAGAACTACAAATACATAACAGCATCCACTGTGGCAAAGCCTGTGACGGACTACAGAAGGACAAAGAGACACATAAGGGGAAAGGGAACTACTTTCTAGACAAATGGAAAATGCGCACACTATAATAGATTTTGTGGCAACATATGGGGAATGCACACACCAGGACAGATTTTGCGGTAACATAGGTGTCCTGCAATGTATTGAGTCAGTAAACATCACCTGCAAATACACAACACACACCCACATAAGTGAAGGTCTGCAACAAATCTAAACCCCAAGCAAGGGACACTTCCGAGACAAAAACACATGACAACCCCACAAATCTACACACCACAGACCACGCATAGTCCACACACTAGGGTCTTACAAGCACTAAAACCTTCCCATACACTAGGGTCACCACCTGTCCCACTTTGCGAGGGACAGTCCCTCTTTAGGCAGTTGTGTCCTGCAAAAAAAATCAAAAAATAGCAAATGTCCTGACATTTCAGGACAAAAATATTTCCTAAGTTTTCTTTAATAGTTGCATAAAACAGTTATTTTATATATTAAATGTCTATATGTTATGTGAAGTAACATAAGCAAGTCAAATGTTACTAGAATAAGCTTTGATTTGTGCAAAGAAGTAAAGTTCTGTACTATGCACGGCTGTAGGTATGTTTTGTCCTGGAAAATCTGACATTTCTACAGAACATGTCCCACTTTGGGCATTTGAAAAGGTGGCAACCCTACCATACACCCAACATATGACATATAGAAGACTCCACTGTCCACTGTAACACACCCAGATGTGCTACATGCCAGGCAGGATAAGGAGAAAGGCACAGCTACTTGTATATCAGGTGCCATAATCTGTCATTTCATATATGCACACAAGTCACCCCACAACAGGTACTGGTCCATGCCAGTGTGAATGATGTCAGATGTACCTGCTGGACTACAGGAAGACAGATATGATTCGACTTGCAGAACATTTGCCCCATGCAGGTATGTCCCTAGCCTTAAGCAGCATCCTGCTGTCACCCAGAGTGAATGCTCAATACAAACAGAAAGAGATTGTCAGTAACACTTGGTTCACTTACTGGTGTCTTCCCAGGGGGGGTCCACTGCCTGGCAGCCTGGGAACATATGATCAACAGAATGCACTGCCTTGCTACAGATGGCCTGCATCTGTCTCACCTGGCCTACAGGCCTCTGGCAAAGGCCCATGCCTCACCCATAGTGCCCTGTTAGGGAATTTCATGGGGTCCATAACACCAACATAACACAGTCAACAAAATGCAAACAAAGGCCATGCTGCTAAATGCTAGGAGCATACCTCTCAACCTATCAGAGCCAGAAATCTGGACAAAGCCATGAATAATAGGGTGATAAAGGCCCAAAAATAGGGACACTTTTTAAATACTGCTCTTATAATGTTAGAAAGTTGGTAGAATAAAAGGGTTTGTATTAACATGGAATGTCTGAAGGGTATGAAGTCTGAAACTCCAACTGGTCATTAATTCCTGACTTCAACCCTTAGTGATTTGCAACATTCTTGCTTGAAAACCACTTTTGTATGGGAAACCGACCAGATATACGAGTCATAAATCTGGACATTCTGTGAAAATCTGTACTGTTAAGAGGTATGGCTAGGAGTCTAAACAGGGAAATTCACTCATTGCAGGCAGTCATCACCCTGGAAGATGGTGACATGTCTGCACTCACAAAAACCTGGCCCACAGCCATGGAGAGAAACACACTTACCTGATCACTCATCCTGTCACACAGCCAGACCCCAAAATGTGTGCAGCTAAGCCAGGCTGGTCAAACAGTCTGACACACATAAGATACTCCAAGTGTTGACATTTATTAAGCTCTCTTTTACCATGCTGTGTAACAAAGCGAGTCACCATTAACTGGGAAAACTACTCATGTACCAATACACTTGCCCAACATTTCCTGGAATTCATTAATTCCAATGCCTTGGACCAGCTCATTCTTACCTCCACTAGAGGTAGTAACATCCTTGACCTGATCATTACTAACATGGGTGACCATTGCTCTACACCAGTAGTCAACTCCTCCCTGGTTAGATCTGACCAAAACTAATCACCTTGGAAATTCAAATCCCTCTCAACCCCCCTGCAAAAATAACTACCATGAAAAACTTCTCTAAAGCTAACTTTGGGCTCCTAAAAGCAGAGGCGGCTAACTTTATGGCACCCATGCAAATGTAGATATGACCGCCGAATCATACACCAATGCATTGTACGAACACGTACACAAATGCATGGATCTTGCTATACCCAATAGAACCAAGATGCTCTCCTCCAAAAAAAGGAAACCAATGTGATGGTCCCCTGCCATTAACAAACTCTACAACAGAAGGAGAAAACTGATGCAGAATAAGATGAAGCCCAAAGACTTTAAAAACTCCCCTATCAGCCTCAACAAAAAGTTGAGATCCCTCATCAAATCCTCTAAAGCTAGCTATGAAAACAGAATTGCACCAGATAGCAAAGACAACCGCAAGGCATTCTATAGTTATGTAAAGAATCTCTATGGCAATACCCAAATTTGCTCTGAGCTACTGCACAATGGTACCTCCTATACCAAGCCAACAGATGTTGCCAATATACTGGCTGACAGATTCAGTGCCAACTTTACCCCCCCCAAGGGACTAGTCACCATACTAGTAGATTGCCAGGCACCTAGTATTACTGCTGCACAGGTTAAAACAGCAACCTCCAAGGCCAAGAATACAGCTTCTCTGGGACCTGACAATATCCCTGGCTGTGTTCTACATGAACTACAGAGTGAATTGGCACCTCAGCTGTGTGCTCTATTCAATCACAGCCTCACCTCAGGCTTTGTCCCTACTGAAGGGCGCGCTGCTACAGTCATCCCTCTCCATAATGGAGGAGTGAATACAGACCCTGGGAACTATCACCCCATTAGCCTGATGAGTCTGATATGCAAAGCTATGGAACGAATCATCACGGACCTAATAAACAAGGATATAGGGAATCTCCAAACTTTGGATCCCACACAGTTTGGTTTTGTGAAGGGTAGATCATACCTTCTCAACTTGGTCAACTTCTTTGAGTGAATCACCAGAGCTGTGGATGAATGCTACCTTTAACTGGCCAAGGCCTTTGATACATTTCTCCACTCAGGAATCATAGAAAAACTCACTGCGCTAGGCATCAACTCCTATATCACTAAGTGGGTTGCAGACTGGCTCACAGCTAGAACCCACAGTGTGAAAGTAACTGACTCCAAGTCAGACTGCTGACCAGTCATGAGTGGAGTCCCACAGGGTTCTGTCTTGGGTCCTCTCCTGTTTGGTATCAAATTCTCTGAAGTCCAAGCCAGCACAAAAGGACTCTGGCTGACAAAGTTCGCAGACGATTGTAAGTTGAGAGCTATTATTAAGTCCCTGAGTGATGTTGACATCCTACAGGAAGGCTTCACTGAAACCAATGACTAGTGTCAGAAACATGGCCTTAAGCTCAATGCCAAAAATGTGTCATCATCCCCTTTTGGAAAAACCCGGTTCCCATGAATTACTACATCGATGGTAGTCTACTGAACACAGAAGGCATTATAAGAGATCTGGGAACACAGGTTGACAGCAACCTGTCTTTTGACCACCACATTGCCACTGTGGTCAGAAAGTCCTTCTGTGTGACACATCTCATTACCAAGGGTTTGCATCCAGGAATAAAGAGGTGATTGTCTCCCTCTACTCTTCTCTCATTAGGCCAATCATTGAGTACAATGTCCCATTTGGCATGTACCTCACTAAATACCTGCAACAACTGGATAGGCCAAAAGTACCTTAAAAAGAGGATCCTAGGCCTTAAACATTTGTCCTACATGGACAGACTAAAAAAACTACAACTATGCTCTGTCTCATATCGCCTACTTAAAAAGCCATGTCTGACCCAGCTCTGTTAGGAATGCTACATCTAAAGAAATCCCAATACCTCCACACCACAGGCTCCAGAGACCTCAACCTCATTACAACAATCAACAGAACATGCTGGAGGGGCAGGTTCATAACCCAGAGACTGCCCATGCTATGGAACAGACTTCCCATACATGTCAAGCAGAGCAACTCACTGGCCCTCTTCAAGAGAAATCTTGATGAGTGGATGGGATCACTCCAGTGGCTCTACTCAACAGAGGCACTGGGAACTAAGGTCAGGTGGCATGATGCCAGGTAATCCTATGGGCTAGGCTTGTAAAGGCTCCAGGGCCATTAGCCTAGTACTCACCTCTGAACCTATGAACCATTTTGGTCATCCATAGGGCTCTTTCTGCTTTATTTTTTGCCTAATTCCCTGTAAATAAAGTAAACTGATTCATACATTTGTCTCTCTAACCCCAACTTTTACAGCTGTACCTTGTACCTTTGTCTCTTTCTAAACTTCAAACATAAATTCTTGTGTGAAAGTTTTACTTATTTGTCTGACATTTGAACAAGTAACCCTGATAAAAACCTCAAAATTGTATACTCTTGGTCTGTCTTTCTTGGTATAATTAAAGTGCTGAGTGCAGGTTTTAGGCCCTTACATTCAACTTACTTGTGGTGTGGTTCTGCTCACTCCGCTCATGCTCACTTCACTCATCTCCCCCAGAATCTCACCCATCCCAAGTATTCTCAAATTTATACTTTCCCCTCATTGCCTGGTCACTCCCACAGCCCCCTTCCACCACCATAACTTGTGCTCCCACCCTTTCACTCTTTCCACCTTGTCACCTCTCTTCCCCCTTTCCCTGCCCACCTTGGGATACTGTTCCTTCCCTCACATCTCTTATTTCTAGCCACCACCTTTCCCTAATATATTTCTTTACATTTTCCTTATAACGCTTCCCCTACTTTTTCCATCACACAATGCTATCCTTACTGCTATTTCTCCCACTTCTAAGCTCACTAGCCCTAAGCACTTCCTACCACACTGAGCTCCATATCTTCCCCTCTTCCCCCACCTTTCCCATTCCCAGTCCTCTTCCAACATATAACCAAGCTCCACTGAGTATTACACCCTCTCTTTTTTGTCTCACCCCCTTTTAAGGTCTTAATTTAAACTCATGACCTACCTCGCTCTTACTCCTAAGCTCAAACGCAAGTACCTCATTCCCCTTACTGACCACCCTCACCTTTTCCATCTTGTCTTTGCTCTTCTGGTTTCTGGTGACATCCATCCTAATCCTGGTCCCTCCCTTCTCTCCACTCCCCTGCCACCTTCATCTGCTGTCTCGCCAAAAACATCCTCAGATATATCCGGCCTCAAATATCTCTCTGTCTCTGCAATGAACATCCAAAGCCTAAACAACAAAACGTCTGAACTTCATGCATGGTTGACCCAACACAAACCTCACATCCTGGCCTTATCGGGAACCTGGCTAAAACCACATATCAATTCTTCTGAAATTCTTCTACCTCAATACAACATCTATGGGTCTGCTAGGGCACCCAAAAATGGTGGTGGAATGGCAATCCTGTACTCTGTCTCACTGACGGTAACACCAATAGACATTACCCTGCCTAGTTTCTCACCTGCTGAACTACTGCTCCTAGGCTGCCATATCAGTAATTATAGGAAGTTTGCTGTCGCCTCTATCTATATCCCCCCAGGTAAAAACATCCCTATCCTTGAACATATACTCTCCTGTTAAACACCTCCATCTAGCTTTGTTTGTATGCTTGTTGTTTGCTTGTTATTTCCCTGAAATGCTAATTCCACCTAAAACGCGGCTTTTCAGAGCTTCTGTGGATCCCTATTAAAAGCACTACACCCTCACAAACTCCCCTTGAGTACCTTGTTCCCCATTGGCCCTTTTCTTCAATTATAAAGGAATTCCCAATACTATTCTAGCATATCCAAAGGTCAGTTGTCAATCTCCTCTCCAGTCCAGCTGGTAAATCTGGGAATCTTGAGGCAATGTTACAACTGTCTCATGTACACAGACAACCCTCTCTTCCTCCCAACAAATTCCAACACATGTGAGAGATGCAACCATATAGCCAAACTGGAGGCTAAGCTCTCTCAACTCAGTACTGGCGTAATCAGTCAGGAGGAGAAGGAAACCACACTCACTACAATTCCAGTCTCACATAGACCTACCACTACAGCAACCCAAACACATAAACACACAAAAACATACTCGGATACTCTAAATAAAAATCTGCCTAAGCAGCAGAGACCTCCAAAGCAGACACCCAAGCAACCGCTACCCCAAAACAAAACACGTGCAACACATAGCTCACAAAGCAAGTGTGCAGAACAGTCACAGCCCTTAAGGCTAAACAACACACCTGATACACTTGTAGTAGGTGACTATCGTCAGGCACACTGACGTCCCACTCACCAGGCTGAACAAGGAGAAGGTCATGGTGAGCTGCCTGTCGGGCGCTAGGATCCATCACATAACACAAGCACTCAGGTCACTCCAAGTCAAGTACAAATATGACTCAGTCATTGTCCATGCTGGTGTGAATGACCTGAGACATACCTCCCTGGACTACATGAAAAGAGACATAGAGGAGCTCTCTGAGCATGTAGCCCAGGCCGGTATGACCCTGACCTTCAGTAGCATCTTACCCTCACCAAGAATGATGCCACAGTATGAAGACAAGATGATCAATTTCAACAATTGGCTTAAGTATTGGTGTCATTCAAAGCGGATCCAATGCCTGTCAGCATTGGATGACATGCTTGACAAGCCACGATGCTTCGCTAGGGATGGCTTGCACTTGTCACCCCTGAGCTTTCGGATATTGGCAAAGGCTCTTGCTACCCCCATAGTGCCTTTTAGGCAAGGCTCAAAAGACAAACCCACCTCCATAGGTATCACAAGGGATAAGAAACTAAGAGTAATGCTACTCAACGCCAGAAGTCTAAACCTCAAGATGCACGCACTCGAAACTCTCCTTAGCATGGAGAACATCGATATCTGTGCAGTAACAGAAACCTGGTTCAAGGCTCCCAAGAGCACCCCAGCACTACCAGGTTATACCTCGTACCATGCTTTTCGGCCCCAAAACTTGGACCGAACCACAAAAGGAGGGGGAGTATCAATATTCGTCAAAGATACCCACACCTCCAGGTTGGTGGCACAGCACGAAGCATCGGAGACTATCCATATGCAACTAACAGTGGGAAAAACTGCCTTCCAGTTTATAGCCTGCTACAGACCACCCTCCCAAACCCAGGAATCCCACTCAGCCTTCCTGAGAATACTGGAAAATATGAAGGTCTCTCCAAACACCATTATATTGGGTGACTTCAACTACCCAAACATAGGCTGGGAGCATTACTCAAGCTCCAACACCCTAGCCTAAAGGTTCCTAGAATTTATAAACTCAAATGCTATGGAACAACTTGTTACCACTCCCACAAGAGGGGAAAACATACTGGACCTGATCATCACCAACATGGGGACACTATGCTCCAGACCAGAAGTGTATCCCTCACTGGTAAGATCAGACCATAAACTAATCTCACTGGATATTCACATCCCGACCCCACCCTCTGCCCAGAAAACCACAGTGAAAAACTTCTCTAAAGCAAATTTCACACTCTTCAAAACAAAGGTGGAATCCTTCAAAGACCCCGAGCCTGTGGAAAATACGGCCCAGACCACAGAATCCTTTATAAACACATTCTATGAACACCTTCAGGAATGCATGGATCATGCAATCCCAAATAAAACCAAGACCCAATCCTCCAAAGGCAGGCGTCCTGTCTGGTGGACCCCAGCCATAAACAAACTATACAATAGAAGGAGGAAGCTACTACATGATAGAGCAAAATCCCAAAAAGGGAAGGCATCTCTGATCAGTATTAGCAAAAAACTACGGGCACTCATAAAATCGTTTAAGGCCAGCTTCAAGAGAAAAATTGCACAGGACACTAAGGATAATCACAAGGCTTTCTTTAGTTATGTTAGGAACCTGGGTGGGAATTCCCAGATATGCTCAGAATTAGTCCAAAATGACAAAAAATACACCGAACTCACAGACATTGCCAACATCCTAGCTGACAGGTTCAGTGCAAACCCCCCCATCCCCACCAAAAGGGCAAATATCTATCCCAGCAGAGTGCTGCCCCCCTAACATCTCAGATGCTCAGGTAAGAGCCGCCCTCTCCAAAGCAAAAAACACAGCATCAATGGGACCAGACGGTGTCCCGGGCTGCGTCCTACATGAACTCCAAGAAGAGCTAAACCCAAACATAAAACTACTGTTCAATCTCAGCCTTACTACAGGATATGTACACCTCTCATACATTGGGGGAGGGGGCTGGCATAATGGTTAAGGTGTTCACCTTACAGACACAAGGTGCAGGGTTCAATTTTCACATGGGGTAATTGGCTAGGCTTAAAATGACCCACAGGGGCAGTTAGCCTAGTACTAACCTATGAACCTATGAACCAAAGAGTGGCGTACAGCAACAGTGGTCCCTCTCTACAAAGGTGGTGCCTCAACAGATCCTGGAAACTATCGCCCCATAAGCCTGACTAGCTTGGTCTGCAAAGCTATGGAAAGGATCATCATGGACCTCATAAATAAAGATATTGGGGACCTACAGACACTGGATCCTACACAGTTTGGCTTTGTTAAGGGCAGATCATGCCTCTTAAACCTGGTTGATTTCTTTGAAACAGTCACCAAGGCCATTGACGAGGGGAAGGTGGTCCACACAACCTACCTGGACCTCGCAAAAGCCTTCGATACAATACCCCACTCAGGCATTATAGATAAGCTCACCAGCTTAAATATAAACCCCTATGTCACTAAATGGGTTGCAAACTGGCTCAAGGACAGAACCCACATGGTTGGAATTGTTGGAGCCATGTCAGACTCCAAACCAGCTACAAGTGGCATCACACAAGGCTCAGTCCTGGGACCTCTCTTGTTCGGTATATATTTCTCTGAAGTACAGGCCAACATGGAAGGACTGTGGCTGACCAAGTTCGCAGATGACTGCAAACTGGGCACCATAATCAACTCTCCAGCCGACACAAGCATCCTCCAAAAGGGCCTCATAGAAACAGACAACTGGTGCCAGAGCCATGGCCTCAAGCTAAATGCCAAAAAGTGTATAGTCATCCCCTTTGGCAAAAACAAAGTGCCCACAAATTACCACATAGGTGGTAATCCATTAAGTACAGAACAAGTCATTAGGTACCTGGGGACCCAAGTTGATAGCAATCTCTCATTTGACAACCACGTGGCCAAAGTGGTTAGAAAAACATTTTATATAGCCCACCTAATCATGAAGGGATTCACATCTAGATCAGTGGAGGTCATCGTGCCTCTTTACTCATCCCTCATCAGGCCCATAACTGAGTACAATGCCCCTTTTTGGATGTACCTTACCAGACACCTGCAGCAACTGTAAAGACCCCAAAAGTACCTCACCAAGAGGATCAAAGGGCTCAATGCCATATGCTGCCCGGTTAAAGAAACTCCAGCTCTACTCAGTGGAATACCACCTGCTCAGAGGCGATCTGTGCCTGACGTATAAAGCCATGTCCAACCCGGAATTAATGGACATGCTGCACCTCAGAAAATCCAAATCCCATCGAGCTACGCTCGAGACTTGAACCTCAGCACTGAAATAAATAGGACATGCTGGAGGGACAGATTCATAACCCAGAGGCTCCCTTCACTCTGGAATAAAATCCCAGCCCAGGTTAGGCAGAGTTCCTCATTGACTCTCTTCAAGAGGAATTTTAATGAGTGGATGGGAGATCATAGGTTTACCCCGGCTATCACTTCTGTGTCACTGTTAGACAGAGGCACAGTATACTAACCTCGAAAAAGGGCATAGCAAAATTAATTTAAAATGGGTGGCGAAAGCCAAACACACTCTGGCTAGGCTTATAAATGCCCTAGGGCAGATAGCCTAGTATGAACCTATGAACCTATGAACCTACAAAACCATCATTCTTGGAGATGTTAATATAGACTGGAACTCCCTTACTGGGAACTCACCCCAACATTTCATAAACCTGTATGGATTCTCACAACTGATCACTACCCCTACCCACTACAGTAAAAATCCTACTGGTTCCACATAAGACTGGATCTAGACCAACTCTCCAAACAACTATTGTAACCCTTCTACCTTCCCCAGCTCTATTAGTGACCATTCTCCAATCTCTATCTTAAGGTACTCTCCTCATCTTTCTAAGCCCCACCTCTACAGAGATTGAAGGAAACAGATAACATTTCCCCTGAAACCTTTAACTAGAGAGTATCTGCCATCAACTGGTCTTTCTTAAAAACTCTCCCTCTCATTGATGTTGTTATTAAATTCATAGGTTCATAGGTTCATACTAGGCTATCTGCCCGAGGGCATTTACAAGCCTAGCCCATAGTTTTGTGGCTTACGCCACCCCTTTAGTATGGGGAACTATACCCATTATTTTGCTGTGCCTCTGTTGAGCAGTGACACTGAGGTAATCCCTGGGGTATATCTGCGATCTCCCATCCATTGGTCAAGATTTCTCTTGAACAAGGCCAGCGAGGTGCTCTGCCTCACATATACCGGGATTTTATTCCACAGCATAGGGAGTCTTTGGGTGATGAATCTATCCCTCCAGCACGTCCTATTAATAGCCGTGTCGAGGTTTAAGTCTCCGCCCTTGTGGCTCTGACGGATCTAGATTTTTGAGGTGAAGCATATTCATCAAATCTGGGTTTGACATGGCCTTGTATGTTAGGCAAAGGTCGCCTCTGAGCAGCGGTAGCGACTGAATAGAGCTGGAGTTCTTTCAGTCGGGCAGCATAGGACAGATGTTTGAGACCCTTTATCCTTTTGGTGAGGAACTTTTGTGGCCTCTCCAGCTGCTGCAAGTGTCGGGTCAGATACATTCGAATGGGGCATTGTACTCAATCATTGGTCTGATGAGTGATGAGTATAGGAGACTATGACCTCCCTTGATCTAGATGAGAATCCCTTCATGATAAGGTGGGCAATGTAGAAGGTCTTCCTAACTACTTTAGCTACATGGGTGTCGAATGACAGACTACTATCAACCTGGGTCCCCAGGTCCCTGATAACTTCTTCTGTACTCAGTGGATTGCCACCTATTTGGTAGCTAGGGGTAACCTTGTTTTTCCCGAAGGGTATGACTATGCATTTTTGGCATTTAACTTTAGGCCATGGCTCTGGCACCAGTTATCCGTTTCTGTGAGACCCTTCTGAAGGATATCTGTGTCAGATGTGTTTTCTACTATGGCCAGTTTGCAGTCATCTGCAAACTTTGTCAGCCATAACCCTCCTGTGTTTGCTTGTACTGGAAAAGTAGATGCCAAACAAGAGTGGGCCCAGGACTGAGCCCTGTGGTACACCACTTGTGACAGGCTTTGAGTCTGACATGGCGCCAGCAACTCTGACCCTGTGGGTTCTGTCACTCAGCCAGTTTGCAACCCATCTTGTGATGTATGGGTTAACATTTAAGCTGATGAGTTTTTCAATGATACCCGAGTGGGGTATTGTATCAAAGGCCTTCGCCAGATCAAGGTAGGCTGTATGGACTGCCTTTCCCTCATCAATGGCTTTGGTGACTGTTTCAAAAAGTCAACCAAGTTTAGAAGGCATGATCTGCCTTTGACAAAGCCAAACTGGGATGGATCCAAAGTCTGCAAATTCCCTATGTCTTTATTTATGAGGTCCATTATGATCCTCTCCATGGCTTTGCAGATAAGGCTTGTTAAGCTAATGGGCGGTAATTTCCAGGGTCGGTGGAGGCACCGCCTTTGTGAAGTGGGACCACAGTTGCAGTGCGCCACTCCTGGGCGTGTCCAGAGGTAAGACTATGATTAAACAGCTGTCCTAGCTGTGGGTTTAATTCCTCGTTGAGTTCGTGGAGCACACAGCCGGGGACACCATCAGGTCCCATGGATGCTGTGTTTTTGCTTTGGAGAGAGCAGTTCTCACTTGGGCTGGAGATGTTTGGGGGCTGCAATCGCTTGGTATAGATATCTCTCCTTTGGGGAGGGGAGAAGTTTGCACTGAACCTGTCAGCCAGTATGTTGGCAATGTCTGTAGGATCAGTAATCTTCACATCATTTTGAACTAGTTCTGAGCATATCTGGGAGTTTCCTCCCAGGTTTCTAACATAGCTAAAGAAGGCCTTATGATTGTCTTTTGAGTCTTTAGCTATTTTTCTCTCAAAATTTGCTTTGGATGATTTTATGAGAGCTCTTAGTTTTTACTTATAGTGATCAAGGGTGTCTTACCTTTTAAGGATTTTGCTCTATCTTGTAGTAGCTTCCTCCTTTTGTTGTAGAGTTTGTTTATGGCTGGGGTCCACCAGAGTGGATGCTTGCCTTTGGTACAAAGAGTCTTTGTTTTGCTTGGGATTGCCTTATCCATGCAGTCCTGCAGGTGCTGGTAGAAGGCATTTGTAAGTGATTCAGCGGCTTGAGTACTGTTTTCCGTCGGCTCGGGGGCCTTAAAGGAGACCACACTAGTCTTTAGAAGTGTGAAGTCGGCTTTCGAGAAGTTCTTTACTGTGGTCTTTTTATTTCAGGTGGGGTGGGATGAGGACCTCCAGCGAGATTAGTTGTGATCTGATCTCACCAGTGAGGGGTATACTTCGGTGTTGAACATTGTGCTCCCATGTTCGTGATGATGAGATCAAGTATGTTTTCTCCTCTTGTGGGGATGGTGACTAGTTGTTCCATGGCATTTGAGTTTATGAATTCCAGGAACTTTTGGGCTAGGGTGTTTGGGCTTGAGTAGTGTTCACAGTCTATATTAGGGTAATTGAAGTCACCTAGTATGATGGTGTTTGGTGATACATTTATCCCCTCTAGTGTTTTCAGGAAGGCCATGTGAGGTTCCTGAGTTTGTGAGGGTGGCCTGTAACATGCTACAATTTGCAGAGCAGTCTTGCCTATGGTTAATTGCACCTGGATGGTCTCCGATGCATCGTCGTTGCCACCAGTCTTGAGGTGTGGGTGTCTTTGATGAATATGGATACCCCCTCCTTTCTTGGTATTGTCCGGATTTTGGGGCGGAACGCATGATAAGAGGTAAAACCTGATAGTGCTGGGGTGCTCTCAGGAGCCTTGAACCAGGTTTCTGTCACTGCACAGACATCGATGTTCTCCATACTGAGAAGGGCCTCGAGTGCGTGCATTTTGAGATTTAGACTTCTGGCATTGAGCAGCATTACCCTTAGTTTTTTTCCTTTTTGTGTTCTAGGGTGGTAGGTTTAGAATTTGAGCCTTGCCTAAAAAGGCACTATGGGGGTGGCAAGAGCCTTTGCCAATATCCGGAATCCCAGGGTGACAGGTGCAAGCCGTCCCTTGAGCAGCGTGGCTTGTCCAGCATGTCATCCCAGGCAGACAGACATTGGATCCCCTTTGAATGACACCAGAGTTTAAGCCAATTGTTAAAGCTGATCATCTTATCTCTGTATTGTGGCATCATTCTTGGTGAAGGTAGGATACTGCTCAAGGTCAGGGTCATACCTGCCTGGGCTACATAATCAGAGAGCTCCTCAATGTCTCTTTTCATGTAGTCCAAGGAGGTACGCGTCTCAGGTCGTTTACACCAGCGTGAACAATGACTGAGTCATATTTGTACCTGCTGTTGAGAGACCTGAGTGCTTGCGTTATGTGGCGGATTCTAGCCCGACAGGCAGCTTACTGTGACCTTCTCCTTACTCAGTCTGGTGGCGGGACGTCAGTGTGTCTGACTATGGAGTCACCAATGACTAGTGTGTCTGGCATTGTGTTTGGCCTTAAGGGCTGTGACTCTTTGACACTCTGACTGTGAGGTCTATGTGTTGCAGGTGTTGTGTTCTGAGGTGGTGGTTGTTTGGGTGTCTGCTTTGGTGGCCTCTGCTGTTTTGGTAGATTTTTGATCAGAGCCGAGTATGTCTTTGTGTGTTTATGTGTATGATTTGAGGTTGTGATGGTACTATGTGAGACTGGGTCTATAGTGTGTGTGGTAACCTTCTCCTCCTGACTGGTCTTGCCAGTCCTATGTTGAGAGAGCTCAGCCTCCAGTTTGGCCAGATAGTTGCATCTCTGCATGTATTTGTGTTTTGTGGGAGGAGGAGAGGGTTGTCTGTGTACATGAGGCAATTGTAACATTGCCTCAATATTCCCAGGTTCACCAGCTGAGCAGGAGAGGACACTAGCAACTGATCCTCGACATGCTAGAAGGACTAGACAAAAACTTTAAAAGAGATTCCGGGGACGTGGTGACCGAGAAATGAGGTTTGCCTTTTGGGGTGCTATCTATAAGAGTGCCGTATCAAGGTAATAAGTACTGTAGGAGCAAGTGCTAGGTTTAACAGATAGAGAAAAGTCTACTTGGAGTCAAGTAGAGATGATCTTTTTAGGTATTAGAGAAAGTGCTAGTAACAGGGATGCTTAAAGGTAAGATTGAGAAGAATGCACTCTGCAGTGTGCACTAGAGAAGTTAGATATGAAAGTAGGTAACTTGAGTTTTACCTGTTTAAAAAGTTAAGGTTTAGTGGAGAGTTACTATTTTTAAAACAGCAAGATGGACTGAAAGGGGTGGTTACTTTTGTATTTTGGTACTATGAAATACTGTAGGATGGCCAATAAATTTAAATAATTGAAGGGGTGGGATTTCAAAAGTGATGGTTTTGTGATTTCCTTGATGTCCTAAACTCTCTTGTCCCAACTCATAAAATCAGAATCAAATCTAATTTCACACCCTGGCTCTCCAAAGCTACTCCTGCTTTGATGCATGAAAGAGATGATCTATGGAAAAAAATGGCAAACCACTAAAACTCCCACCTTTCTCCTATATTATAAGCAACTTAGAAATCATGTAAAAAACATATTATTTTGGATAACCTCCAGTATTTCACTAAATTTCAAAGCTCTCACCCAAATGACCTAAAACAATTCTGGAGTACTATCAACTCCCTGCCCCACACTGGTTCTCTTACCATTCCTACCCCTTTCCCCTGTCACTCTCCCTCTGGAACTGCAGACTTACTCAACAAACACATCACAGACAGCATCTCTAAACTCATACCCTTTGGTAACTCTACTCATTCCAACTCTTCTGTTTCACCCTCACCACCCCCTAAACCTCTGTGCTTGTCTGTCTCTCAGCCTTTTATCTTGTGACCTGTTTCTACTAAATATATCAAATCCCTGCTTCTTAAACTAAAACCATGCTCTCCCTCCACTTTTAAACTCCCTCCTCAATTTCTGACAATTTCTGCTGACTCTATAATCTAGGCATTTAAATTGGAACCTGTGTTCAGAGAGACAGCCTTACAAGACTATCTGCAAATATACAGAGCTGAGTATATTTTTTTCTGTATTATAGAGTTTAATTGTTGCTTAGATATCTTTTGTCTTACTGTTCTGCAAATATACAGAGCTGAGTATATTGTTTTGGTTTTATAATTTCTACTGTTAGTGATTCCTCACATCTCTGTTGAAACTGTCTTCCCCACCCCCCTGTTTTTGGTTGTAGTTTAAATTTGGTGGCTTTTGCAGTGCCCGCCCCACTGTTGATTTGATCTGGGACACTCCCCCAGTCCCATCTCTTTACTGCATTCTACCTAATAAACCTTTTCTGCACTTGCTTTTAGTCCTTTTTAATTTAATTGCATTTTTTCAAACTGTGTGTGGTCTAATATTGCTACATACTCAAGGGTGCCAGCTTGCACTGCATGTGAATTGTTTTTACTACTGTTTTTGCTACTTTTCTGAAAAAAAATTGTAAGCCTGTTTCCTACCTTTCCTGTAACTAGTGTTCAGGAATGGCCTTAGTTCAACTGGTGCCCTAGGCAAAAGGGTGCCATGGTACCCCCACCACAATATCTGATACCCCCATCCTGGTCTACCTACACCAAATAAATACTGGAAAAGTGCACCTAGTAGAGCGGCACCCTAGGCGGTCGCCTAGTTGGCCTATGCCTAAGGCCGGTTATGCTAGTGTTCTTAATACAGATTTGCTGTATCCAGGACTGTTTGTAAGCTTCTGAGCCCCCCAAGCCTTTCTGTGTTGGAGGGAAGCCTTCTAGCTTATCAGTGGGAGTGGTAAGCATTAGGTAACCTGTCTACCACATAAGGAGTGGTTCTGGCCCAGAATTTGCAGTTGTTGGCCATTTGGACAATCTTCCATCTCTCTCAACTTTCTGATTTGAAAGCCTGCATTTAGACTTGTTTCTGTCCTGTGACTCTAGTGCAGATACAGATTCTTAGTTTTAGCACTTAAATTTGCTTATTCATGCTCAGCACTTGTTCAGAACTTGTAAGCACTAAATAAGCTACTAATTACTATAGCACTTAATCTTCCTCATTACCTAGAGGAAAACAGTTTTTGTACTTAATTTTCTCACTGGCGTTGAGAAAAACATCTCTTGTACACACTTTCCTCATTTATCTAGAGGAAAATAGTTTTTTATTCAGGGATGTCGAAGGCTCAGCTCCCAGTGTTCTCTCCTGTCTATCTGATGAATCTGGGCATCTTGAGGGAATATAGAAATTGCCTCATGTACACAGACAACCCTCTCTTCCTACCACCCAACACTACAACCAGTGAGAGATGCACTTAACTAGCCAAACTGGAGGTAAAGCTCTATCCAACCAAGACTGAACCTGACAGTCATGAGGAGAAGGTAAATATTTGCACCACACCACACTCATCAAATAGTCTCACTACGTCTACACCACCAAAATCCACACATAGAAACTCAAGAACATTCATGGAGGCTCTCAATAATAATCTGCCTAAGCAACAGAGACCTTCAAAGCAGAAACACAAGCAACCTCCATCCCCCAATACAACCCAAATGTCACATAGCCCACAGACTCAGTGTGCCACTCAAACACAGCCAATAAGGCAAAACAACATACCCAACACACTAGTCATAGGTGACTCTATAACCAGGCACACTGATGTCCCACTCACCAGACTAAACAAGGAGAAGGTTACTGTTAGCTGCCTGTTGGGTGCCAGAATCCACCACACAACCCATGCACTCAGGTCACTCCACAACAAGTACAAATATGACTCTGTCATTGTGTGAATGATCTGAGACATACCTCCCTGGACTACATGAAAAGAGACATGGAAGAGCTCTCCGATCTTGTAGCCCAGATAGGTATGACCGTAGCACTGAGTAGCATTCTGCCATTGCCCAGAATGATACCGCAGTCCAATGACAAATTGATTGACTTGAACAATTGGCTAAGCTCCTGGTGTCATTCTAAAGGGATCCAGTATCTGTCTGCTTGGGATGACATGGTCGACAGACCACGATGCTTTGCCACAGATGGCCTGCACCTGTCACCCCTGGGATTCCGGATACTGGCTAAGGCTCTTGCTGCTCCTATAGTGCCTTTTTTAGGCAGGGTTCAAGTAACAAATTCACCATCATAACAACAACAAGCAACAAGCAAGAAAAAACTGAGGGTAATGCTAGAAGTCTAAATTTCAAAATGCACACACTCGAGGCACTCCTTAAAATGGAGAACATCGATATCTGTGCAGTGACTGAGACCTGGTTCAAGGCTCCAGAGAGCACCCCTGCACTACCAGGCTATAACTCATACCACACTTTTCGGCCATGTAACCTGGACCGAAACACCAAAGGTGGGGGTGTGTCCATATTCATTAAGGATATCCACACATCCAGGCTAGTTGCTCAGCATAATGCATCCGAGGTTATCCAAGTGCAACTAACTCTGGGCAAAACTGCAATCCAAATTGTGGCTTGTTACAGATCCCCCACCATGTCCCAGGATTCCCACTCCTCTTTTCTTGATGTACTGGAAAATATTAGGGTTCAACCAAACACCCTAATAATGGGTGACTTCAACTACCCGACCATTAACTGGGAAAACTACTCATGTACCAACTCCTTAGCGCAATGCTTTCTGGAATTCATAAACTCCAATGCCCTAGATCAACTTATCCACACCACCACCAGGGGCAACAATATCCTAGACCTAGTCATTACCAACATGAATGACCGGTGTTACACACCTGAAGTCAACTCCTCGTTGGTCCGATCCGACCATAAGTTAATCACCCTTGATATCCACCCCCCACCCCCACCCCCCATTAAGGAAACCACAGTAAAAAATTTCTCCAAAGCCAACTTCATGCTTCTTAAGACAGAAGTAGTGAACTTCATGACACCCATGCAGATGGACAATACAGTTACAACTGCTGAATCCTACACAAATGCACTCTATAATCACTTACATGCATGAGTGCATGGATCATGCTATCCCAAACAGAACCAAGACGCTATCCTCCAAAAAAAGGAAGCCAATCTGGTGGTCCCCTGTCATAAACAAACTGTACAACAGAAGGAAGAAACTGTTGCAAAAGAGAGTAAAATCCCATGAGTGGAGGAGCTCCGTGGTCAGCCTCAGTAAGAAGCTGAGATCCCTTATAAGATCCTCCAAAGCTAGCTACAAAAATAAAATCACCACTAATTCCAAGGACAACCACAAAACATACTATAGCTATGTCAAGAACCTCAATGGCAACACCCAGATCTGCTCTGAGTTACAGCACAAAGGCACGAAAATTACAGAACCAACTGATATTGCCAACATCCTGGCAGATAGGTTCAGTGCTAACTTTACCCCCCACTCACCCCCTAAAGGGCCCATATCTATACAGGAAGAATGCAGAGTCCCTGTAATCACAACTATGCAGGTGAAAGCTGGACTGTCTGAAGCCAAAAACACAGCATCCATGGGACAGGACAACATCCCAGGCTGGGTTTTACACAAACTTCAGAATGAAATGGCTCCCCACTTAAGCACCATGTTCAATAATAGCCTTGCATCAGGCTTTGTGCCCACTGAATGGCACACAGCAACAGTTATCCCACTCCACAAAGGGGGAGCCACCACTGATCCCTGGAACTATAGACCTATTAGCCTGACGAGCTTGGTCTGCAAGGCCATAGAACGTATCATCATGGAACTCATAAACAAAGACATTAGTAACCTCCAAACTCTGGATCCCACACAGTTTGGGTTTGTGAAAGGCAGATCATGCCTCCTGAACCTGATCGACTTCTTTGAGGCAGTCACCAAAGCCGTAAATGAGGGTAAGGTGGTTTGCTGATCTCGCCAAGGCTTTCGACACCATCCCCCATTCTGGAATTATAGCTAAACTCAATAAACTAGGCATAAATCCCTACGTCACAAGATGGGTTGCCAACTGGCTCACTGACAGAACCCACACTGTAAAAGTTGCAGACTCCAAATCTGACCTCAAACCAGTGACAAGTGGAGTACCACAGGGTTCCATCCTGGGACCGCTCCTATTTGGTATCTACTTCTCTGAAGTACAGGCTAACACAGAAGGCCTCTGGCTAAGGAAGTTTACAGATGATTGCAAACTAGGAGCCATAGTCAAGTCCCCAAATGATGTGGACATCCTACAGAAGGGCCTCTTTGAGACAGATTCCTGGTGTCAGAGCCATGGCCTCAAGCTCAATGCCAAAAAGTGCAGTGTCATCCCCTTTGGTAAAAACTCTGAACCCATGAACTACCACATTGGCAGCAATCTACTTAACACTGAATGCGTGATAAGAGACCTTGGGACCCAGGTGGACAGTAGTCTCTCCTTTGATAGTCACATCACCACAGTAATCAGGAAGTCCTTCTACATGGCACATCTCATCATAAAAGGGTTCTCATCCAGGAAAAAAGAGGTCAACGTTCCCCTCTACTCGACACTCATTAGACGCATTATAGAGTACAACACCCCTTTTGGAATGTACCTCTCAAGACATCTGCAGCAGCTGGAAAGGCCACAGAAGTACCTCACGAAGAAGATTACTGGACTCAAACAAATGCTCTACATTGACTGCCTCAAAAAAACGCAGCTTTACTCCGTAGCATATTGCCTACTCCGAGGTGATCTCTGCCTAACATATAAAGCTATGTCAAACCCAGAGCTGTTGGACATGCTACACCTAAAGAAATCCCAATCCCTCCGAGCTACACACTCTAGGGACCTAAACCTTATCACCAAAATAAACAGGACATGCTGGAGCGATACATTCCTATCCCAGAGACTTCCCATGCTCTGGAACAGGCTACCCATCTATGTCAAGCAAAGTTCTTCATTAGCACTCTTCAAGAAAAATCTTGATGAGTGGGTGGGAAATAGGAAATACACCTGGGGATCACTTCTGTGTCTCTGCTCGACAGTGGCACAGGAAAGTCTCTTTCTGGGGTGGTGTAAGCCAGGGAACCTTGTTGGCTAGGCTTACATCGGCCTTTGGGCCGATAGCGTAGTACCTATATATGAACCTATTGCATGTCCTGTATATATCTTACCCAACCATTCCATTCAGGAATCTACCATACTGGAAATATGGAAATCCTTCTATATCACTTCTCTGAATAAAGGTGAAAACTCTGGTGAACCCTCTAACTATAGACCAATCGTTATTCTCTCACCGCTCTCTAAGATCCCTGAAAAATGTATACATACTCAACTACTGTCCTATCTCATTCATGAAAATCTCCTTACCTCCTCACATCATGGTTTCCACCCTAAACACAGTACCTCGACTGCCTTACTATCCTTTACTCAAAAGGTTGCAGAAGCTAGGGACAATGACCTCCTCATCTCCTGCCTATTCCTTGATCTCTCTAAAGCCTTCAACACTGTGTCTCATCCCATCCTTCTTAACAAACTCCCAGACATAAACCTCTCCCCTTCTACTCTTGGCTCTTTCCATTCCTATCTTACTGGCAAAAAACAAGCTGTTAGTTGGCAGCAGGCTTAATCAACCTTCTGTGATGTCCAAACAGGAGCATCCAAAGGCTCCATACTTGCACCGCTTCTTTTCAACATTTTTACCAACAACCTACATTCATTCTGCAGTCTCTCATCTGTAATACAATATGCAGATGAGTCTACTCTCTTATCTATCTCCAATACTATCTCTGAACTGCACACACTAAGACAGAATTCCTTTATCTCTGTTGAAAAAAATGGCTCAGAAACAATCAACTAATCCTTAACCTTAAGAAAAGTCACCTCCTTCTCTTCCTACCTCAGACACTCTCTCACCTTAAATCCAACTTATCTCTTTCCTCCCTAGATGGCACCACTATCTCCCCTGCCTCACACACCAAACTCTTTGGGGTAATAATTGATGACCAACTAACATTTGACTTGCACATGTAACAGACCATCAAGAAACCCACCATAAACTTGGGCTACTTTATAGGAACAAAATATTCCTCACTACTGCCACTAAATGCACTCTTGCAGAGGCATTTCTCTTACCTAGTCTTCTATATGCCTCCCCCATCCTTACCAATATCCAAACTACCTCAATGCAGAAACTGGAACAAACATACAACAAAATTGCCAGCTTTATTCTAAACCAACCACTCTTGTTGCATCACTACCTCTCACTAAAACAAACTTCAGTGGCTGGAATTTCTGCAACTTCTTGTACAATTGCAACTCCACACTACCTTTTCCATACTCAAGAACCCCTCTGCCTGCCCTGCTCTCGCCTCCCATGTTACTCCCTACTCCCCCCCACTGGCCTCTCCGGAGTGCTGATCAGCATTGTCTCTCAGTTTATAAACCCAAAAGGAATATTGACAAACTACTTCACAAACACTTTGTCTCACTAAACTGGAACAAACTCCCTCTCCATATTAGATCCAACTTTTCCTTTCCCTGTTTTAAAAAGGAGCTTAAATCCCACCTACTAAACTTGAAATTATGCCGTTGCCTTGACCACACATACTCATAGTCTGTCCTACTACATAACCTGTTGCATCTCCTAACTTTCTTTCTCTGCTAGTAACTTCTGCTTAAATGAACCTGCTAAACCCTCAGCTCTACTACTATAGCCCTACTATAGCCCCCTCCTTTTTCTCCCCCTCCCATTCTCCACACTATTTATCTTTTCCCCCCAATTCCTATCAATGCCTATACATTGTCCTTCCTTTGAACAACAATTATCTTTTTGGTTTTACTCTCACATGTAGTAAATTTTAGAACACTGCTATCAGTGCAACCCGTATTGCTCATAATTTTTTTCTTTTGTTTTTCTCTTTATAATTAAATTCGTATTTGCATTGTTATTTTTAATATTTTTTGTCCTATATGCTTATCTTTGCTTATGTCTGCTGGGGCTCTTTCCCCTTGGGTCTCCACCGAAAATGGGTTGCTTACTATCAATGCAATGCAAATAGTTAATTACCTTTTCTGTTTTGCAATTAGTGATTGTTATTTTATATTGTATAGTGTCACTTTATCTATCTTTATTTATCTTATTTCATAGCATGGGCAGTCTCTGGGTTATGAACCTGTCCCTCCAGCACATTGTGTGGATTGTGGTAATGAGGTTGAGGTCTCTAGAGCATGTGGTGTGAAGAGATTGTGATTTCTTTAAACATAGCACTTCTAACAGAGCTGGGTCAGACATGGCTTTGTAAGTCAAGTAGAGATCGCCTCAAAGTAGGTGATATGAGACAGAGGTTAGGTGGAGTTTTTTGAGTCTGTCCATATAGGACAAGTGTTTAAGGCTTAGGATTCTCTTTGTGAGGTACTTTTGCAGCCTCTCTAGTTGTTGCAGATGTCTAGTGAGGTACATGCCAAATGGGGCATTGTACTTGATGATTGACTTAATGAAGGAAGAGTAGCGGGAGACAATGACCTCTTTCTTCCTGGATGCAAAACTCTTGGTAATGAGATGTGCCACATAGAAGGACTTTCTGACCAGAGTGGCAATGTGGTGGTCAAAAGAGAGGTTGCTGTCAACCTGTGTTCCCAGATCTCTTATAATGCCTTCTGTGTTCAGTGGACTACCATCGATGTGGTACTTCATGGGAACTGAGTTTTTCCCAAAGGGCATGACACATTTTTTGGCATTGAGATTAAGGCCATGGTTCTGACAACAGTCATTGGTCTCAGTGAGGCCTTTCTGTAGGATGTCAACATCACTTGGGGAGGTAATAATGGCTACCAACTTGCAATTGTCTGCAAACTTGTTCAGCCAGAGTCCCTTCATGTTGCCCTGGACGTCTGAGAAGTAGATACCAAATAGGAGAAGACCCAGGACCGAACTCTGTGGGACTCCACTATTGACTGGTCTGCAGTCTGACTTGGAGTCAGCTACTTTCACACTGTGGGTTCTATCTGTGAGCCAGTGTGCAACCCACCTAGTGATATAGGAGTTGATGCCTAGCACAGTGAGTGTTTCTATGATTCTTGAGTGGGAAATGGTATCAAAGGCCTTGGCCGGATCAAGGTAGGCAGTATGAACCATCTTGCTTTCATCCACAGCTTGGGTGACTGACTCAAAGATGTCGACCAAGTTGAGCAGGCATGATCTACCCTTCACAAAACCAAACTGTGTGGGATCCAGAGTTTGGAAATTCCATATATCCTTGTTTATTAGGTCCATGATGATGCATTCCATAGCTTTGCATATCAGACTTGTCAGGCTAATGGGGAGATAGTTCCCAAGATCTGTAGTCGCTCCTCCTTTGTGGAGAGGGATGACTACAGCGGTGCGCCATTCAGTAGGGACAAAGCCGAAGTGAGGCTGTGATTGAACAGGTCGCACAGGTAAGGTGCCAGTTCACTTTGTAGTTCATGTAGAACACAGCCAGGGATATTATCAGGTCCCATAGAAGCTGTATTTTTGGCCCTGGACAGTGCTGTTTTAACCTGTGCAGTAGTAATACTGGGTGCCTGGCAATCTATTGGTATTGTCATTGGTCCTTTTGGGGGGAGAGAGGGTTAAAGTTGGCACCGAATGTCTTGGCCAGTATATTGGCAAAATCTGTTGGCTTGGTATAGGAGGTACCATTGTGCAGTAGCTCAGAGCAAATATGGGTATTGCCGTGGAGGTTCTTTACATAACTATAGAAGGTCTTGTGGTTGTCTTTAAAATCTGATGCAATTCTGTTTTCATAGCTAGCTTTAGAGGATTTGATGCAGGATCTCAACTTTTTGTTGAGGCTGATAAGGGAGTTTTTCCAGTCTTGGGATGTCACCTTATTCCACATCAGTTTCCTACTTCTGTTGTAGAGTTTATTTATGGCAGAGGATCACCAGATTGGCTTCCTTTTTTTGGTGGAAAGTGTCTTGGTTCTATTGGGTATGGCGTGATCCATGCATTTGTGTATGTGCTCATACAGTGCATTGGTTTATGATTTGGCGGTCATGCAACTATTCTCCATTTGCATGGGTGCCATGAAGTTAGCCACCTCTGTTCTTAGGAGTCCACAGTTAGATTTGGAGAAGTTTTTCATGGTGGTTACTTTTGCAGGGGGGTGGAGTGTGATGTGGATTTCCAACTTGATTAGTTTGTGGTCAGATCTAACCAGGGAGGAGTTGACTACTGGTGTAGAACAGTGGTCGCCCATATTAGTGATGACCAGGTCAAAGATGTTGCCATCTCTAGTAGGGGTAAGGATGTGCTGGTCCAGGGCATTGGAATTAATGAATTCCAGGAAACTTTGGGTCAGGAAACAAGTGCAATGCAGGCTTTTAAATCAGAAAGTTGAAAGAGATGGAAAAACTGCCCAAACGGCCAATAAACTACAAATTCTGAGTCAGAAACCACTCCTCTTGTGGTAGATAAGCTATCTAGTGCTTACCCCTCCAAATGATAAGCTAAAAGTCTTCCCTCCAGAACAGAAAGGTTTGGGGGGCTCAGAAGCTTACATACAGTCCTGGATACAGCAAATCTGTATCTGGACAAGACTAGTTACAGGAAATTCGGGATATGTACAAACATGGGCTTTTAGATGAGAAAGTTGAAGGAGATGGAAAAAAAACTGCCCAAATGGCCAATAAACTACAATTTCTGGGCCAGAAACTGCTCTTCTTGTGGTAGATAGGCTACCTAGTGCTTATCACTCCCACTGATAAGCTGGAAGACTTCCCTCAACACAGAAAGGCTTGGGGGGATCAGAAGCTTACAAACAGTCCTGGATACAGCAAAACTGTATCTGGACTAGACTAGCTACATGAAAGGTGGGAAAGAAGTGCAAACACAGGCTTTTAGATCAGAAAGTTGAAAGAGATGGAAAAACTGCCCAGATGGCCAATAAACAAAAATGTCTGGGCGAGAAACCACTCTTGTGGTAGATAAGCTACCTATTGCTTACCCATGTGGGTCTATGTGTCTGGTCTTTTGTGTGGGTAGTGGTTAGTGTGTGCGTGTATGTGTGTGTGTGTGTGTGTGTGTGTGTGTGTGTGTGTGTGTGTGTGTGTGTGTGTGTGTGTGTGTGTGCGCACCACTGACAACCATCTTGTTGCTTTTTTTGTCTGTATGTGACAATCTGGTCTCCAGTGTCAATGTGTAACTATATCTCTCATATACTGTTTTTGTTTGTCTGAAAATTAACTGGTTGTCAGTGCACATAAGGCAATTCCTACATTGCTTCAGGATGCCCATGTCTGCCAAGCTAGATGCAAATATAGCAGGAAAGTGCCTATCCACAGTTGCAAGTCCAAATGTATCCTTTGCAAGGGATAGGAGTGGAGGGTGTTTGTAACTAAATGATGAATGGGTGCTTACTTTGGTGTAATCTACATCTAGCCTATCCAGCAAAGCTGCCCTGCACTCAAGCCAGATGATCTTTGAACAAGTAAATCATTAGAATAGACAATGACAGGCAAAATGCACTTTTTTCAAAATAAGCATGAGGAAAGGCAAATAAATAACTCAAGATATCAACAGCACTGCAGAAAGGGAGAAGCTTATAGAGCTCAATTTACAGTAATGTTGGTCAGCTTAAAAATCAACAAGTTTAAAAAGCAGATCAGGGAATGGGAGGGTGGTTGGGAAAAATAACCAGCAGATAGAAAAAAACAGTACTTCTAGTTTTTACCGGCATTAAGTCTTATCAGAAAAGACAAGGCCATGGACAGACTCTGTGTATTTAAGTATCACACATGAAACAAGTTAACTAGTGAAAAAAGCATGTGAAATGTGCAGTCTGGGTAATTAAACTGTCTATCTCCCACACAGAACAAAACCACCAGGCCAGTCAGATTTCAAAATGGAACAGGTGAAACAGAAAGCAGCTCTATCAGTTTAAACTTTCCTCACCCCCAAGGAGTCAACAACAGTGTTTCTAGTTTTTGCAGGCCTTGAATCTTATCAGAAAAGAAGGTGTAGATTACATAAGAAGGTGTCAGGGCTGCTCACTGGTAATGCCCTATGTGGAAGTAAAGGATAATCATAGAGGCCAGCCCATTGTGGAAGTAAAATATGATCCAAGCAATGAGCCCATTGTAGAAGTAAATGGTGAGCAGAGTCATTAGTCCTTCATGGAAGTAAAGAATGACCAGAGCATTCAGCCCTTGTAGAAGTGAAGGATGACCACAGCAGTCAGCTCATTGTAAAAGTAAAAGATGACCAGAGTAGTCAACCCTTTGTGGAAGTAAAGGATGGCCAGAGTGGTTAGCCCATTGTGGAAGTGAAGGATGATCAGAGCATTCAGCCCATTTTGAAAGTGATGGATAACCAGCATGGTCAGCCCACTGTGGAAGTAAAGGAAGACCAAAGAAGTCAGCACTTTCTGGAAGTGAAGGATGGACAGACTGTTCAATCATTATGAAAGTGAATGATGATTAAATGGGTCAACTCTTTATAAAAGTGAAGGATGAGCAGAGCAGTCAGCCATTTGTGGAAGTAAAAGATGACCACAGAGGTCACCCCATTGCACACACCCTTCCCTTACTGAAACTGAGCATGCTCAGGTGATATGAAGTTATGTAAAAATCTAGACACCCAAATGGCTGCTTTAATGAGGGCCCCTCCTTGCTGTTTCACACCTCAGTGATTGAGAAAATATTGATTGGGATGGGGCTGATGATCATCAGACATTGGGAGCAAAAATTTTAAAAAAAGTCAGGACTATTATAAATGCCAGACCAGCCACATGAAGAAAGTCAGAGATAGCTTTAGTAAAGAGAAACCTGCCATTTGGTCCAAACATGTCATGTTTTTTAGAATAGTTTACATAGATTTTTCTAATCAAGTTACAATACCAAAAGTAGAAATTGTGATTATTAATAAAAGCACTACGAACTTACCTTTACAGAGCTGTATATATAAACAACAGCTCATATGTGAAATTATGAAGCAAAGATAGTTTGACAATGAGCTACATCTCAGAATCTGTCTCCAAACATAATCTAGCCATTGAGGTACAACATGCTTTCAATATGGCTTCAGAAAATGTAATTTTCTAAGGTGCATGGCCAAGATGGTAAGCAGATAGCATAAAGAATTTGATCTGTTTTTTTTTTTTTTTCGGCTATTCTGATGAGAATATTTAAGTGTAGTACTAAGAAATTATGCACAAATGTATTTTTCATCAATAAGCAATTTTGTGTCAAAGTCAGGAAGAAAAAACAGCTTTTGAGATTCTATTTAGTTTTTATCCTATCAGAAGTTATTCACTTAAATCCATTCATGACTCATTCTACAGCTTCACCTCAGTAAAATGTGCTGAAGAAAGAACTACAATCAATAATTACAAGTATTTGAGACCTAACATACAAAGCTATGTCAAACCCAGAGCTGTTGGACATGCTCCACTTAAAGAAATCCCAATCCCTCCGAGATACATTCTCTAGAGACCTACACCTTGTCACCACAATAAACAGAACATGATGGAGGGATAGATTCCTGTCCCAGAGACTTCCCATACTCTGGAACAGACTACCGATCTACGTCAAACAAAGCTCCTCATTAGCACTCTTCAAGAAAAATCTTGATGATTGGATGGGAAATAGGAAATACACCCCGGGGATCACTTCTGTGGCTCTGCTTGACAGTGCAGAGGAAAATAATTTTCTTGGATGGCAAAAGCCAGGGTACCTTTTTGGCTGGGCTTGTATAGGACCCAGGGCCGATAGCCTAGTACTTACCTATGAACCTATGAACCTTTAAGTCAAAATAGATAAGTTGGTGAGTAAAATGGATAATCTTAAACAAGACAGTAAGAAACTACTTGATTTACTTACTAACGTCAAGAAACATTCAGATCAAATCTCATCTATAGAAGAGACAATAAATTATATGGATGGAAGAGTTGACTGAAAATGAAAATCAAGTAGAATTCCTTCTGAAACAAAATACTTTTTTTTGGAGAAAGTAGAAGATCTGGAAAGCAGGTCCATGAGAAACAATATTAGACTATATGGGGTACTAGAGAAAGAATAATATAACAACATGGTAAAATTCCTGAATGCCTGACTGTCAAACAATAAAACTGCTGGAGTCACTTTCCTTTGGAATAGAGAGAGCTCATATGTCTCTCTCAAATACTTCTTCAGTAAATAACACACATACGTTAAGATCTATAATAATTCCTCTCTACACAGGATAAAGACTTGGCATTAAAAACAGTCTGGTCAAATTCACTAATAAAAATAAATGGAAAAAGCATCAGGTTTGACAATGATTATACTTCTTTGGGATCTCAAAGAGAAAAGCCTGTGTTTTTCTCATTAAAACTCCAAAAAATTCAAATGTCAAGGCTTAACTTATCTTCCCTACTACAATCAAGATTTTTTTTCAGAAGGTCAAAAAATCTTTAACACACCTGATGAAGCCATAGACTTTGCACAGAAAAATAAAATAAATTTTTGGATAAATCAGAAGAAATTAATTGATCTCTAACAAGTTTAAAAATACATGCAACTAAAAATGGATGGTCTACTAAAGAAAAAAGTAGTAAAAAATTCCAGGAAAAGTGATTTTTTTTTCTTTCTTCTTTCTATTTATTTTTGTGTTATGGTCTTGAAGGTAATAGCTTATTTTTTTCTTTTCTAAATATATCAAATAACTTAATAGATATTTTATCATACTATATTCATAGAGTAATGTTAACTTACATTAACCCCAGGATTCACAGAGCCCAGGAATAGTGCAGGATGTTCTGCACACAATATGGCCACCGAGCGATCCAGGTTTGAGCCCTCTTGACATGCACGAGTGATCCTACACTATTCCTGCACGGACACAGCTCCTGTATGCTAAATACCCCATTTGCTGATGAAAAACATGCAAATGAGGTGAATTAGAAATGCAGGATGCTGACATCAGTCCATGCAGGAATAGTGTAGACTGCAGAAATGTATTCGGCCAGTAACCAAGTGCATTTCTGCAAAAAAAAAAAAAAAAAAATGGAGGCATGTCAGCTGCTCAAAATGCATGTATTAATATGTTAAGGTATGCCAATGACTAAATATATGGCCATTGGCATAAAAAGATCCTAACATTTCTGAAAATTAATGTTTTTTTTTTTTTCGCCCTATCCTGTCGTTTAAGCATAGGGCAGTGGCGCACAAATGGGATCTGGGATAAAATAATTAAAAAAATCTAAAAAGTGCATTATATCACATTTAATGATTTTTCCATTATAGTCAATGGCAGGCATATTTACACTATACCAGGGAGTAGTAGTTGGTAAGGGGGTATGTCACTGTTAGCGTAGTTACTAGGAATTAGCAGTCAGTCCTATGCAAATGAGAGGACATATACTGAATCACAGATTTCTCTTTGGTGTTATACTCCACCTAACAGTGTAGGTGTTATAATATGGCTGTTTAAGCCCTAGAAAGAGATGACATCAAAAGGGGGGGGGTGTCATGCTTGCTGTAAACACATTGAGGCATTCTTAACTGGGTTTGCCCTTAACTAAGCACAGCTAAGGCAAAGGGGTGTGCCCACATAGCTTAGCTGTGCTTAGCTAAGTGCAGGAAAGGTAACCATGTACACGCATTCACTGAGTTTTACATGCGCTAAAACCTGGTAAACAGGTTTGTGCAGCATGGCCCTGGGCTTAAATAGGAAGGATAAAGGGGAAAAAAAGGAAATCTCAGAACAGGGGAATTGTAGTACAATTGAGTAATTAACACCTTGCAACTCACAGTGGGCTATTGGCAGCAGCTAACAAAGCTGCTAGCAGCTGCCTGCAGAACAGGAAAAGGGAGTTGATTTAGTACAAAGAAAACAGTAAAGTGTAACAGCACAAGAAAGCAGAAATGCAGTATAAATCAGTAATATGACACTCTTAACAACTCCTAACTGGGCTAGGGAAAGCACAAAACAATACAACTGGCAGGTGGCTGCATGCATGAAAATGGGAGGAGATCCAAGTTTAAAAAGGAATAATAGGGCAACAGATGAATAAAAGCAATCATGCACAAATCTCCACTACTGCCTACCGCACTCACAGTGGTCATTGTAAAACCCATGATTAATATAGCTTGCAGTTGGAATGTGTTATACACAGCCAGTCACACAAGCAGCATCTATAGCACAACTGTATAAACGTTGAAAGCACCTGACACTCTTGTGTTTTCCCATAGACTTCGCACCATTCGTGTATACATACGGGAAAATTTTAACTTGAAAATGTTAGGGGCTGCCATTGCTTTGATCCATCAGTATGTGCTGAAGGTTGACGGTGGTGAGGAGGACTATGCTGACAACCTCTTTAGGCTCCGGGGGAGGAGAACAGTATTCAGACTCAGGGTAACCTACCAGAGACTAAATGACCTGGAAATAGTAGAGTGTTACAGGGTGGACAGGGACATACTTCAGCAACATGTCAGCTGTGCCAGCCTCACCTCAGAAGTAGAACAATAGAGGGGAACCCATCTCAATGGATACCAAGGTATGTGTAGGCTTAAGAATACTAGCCACAGGTACCTTTCAAAGGCCAACTGGGGATATCATGGGGCTCTCACAGGTATCAGCATCCAGGGTACTCTACCAGTTCTTGGATGCCATGTTACCATATGCCCATGAGCACATATACTTCCCCCAAACTCATGAGGAGTTAACCAGCAATACGTGTCTCTTGCACAGTGTAACAGACTACCTGGAGGTATTGGGTGCAATAGACTACATGCACATACACATCAAAGCACCACCCGGTGAGCAGGGTAAGATCTAAATAAACTGCAAGGGCTACCCCTCCATCAACTGCCTGGTCATGTGCAATGCCCAGGGCATTATCATGAATGTGTATGCTGGCAGCCCTGGAAGCTATCATGACTCCCACATCTGGCCTTCCTCACAGCTGTATCAGGTATTTGCCAGGGGGGACATCCCATCTGGCCATCTGGTGGGGGATGCTGGTTATGCACTGGAGCCGTGGATGATGACACCCATCAGAAATGCACACACACCCATGCAAGAATGCCATAATGAGGCACACGCACAAACCAGGATCATTATAGAGCATGTGTTTGGGATGCTCAAGTCATGGTTCTGCTGCCTGGACATATGTGGTGGACCCTTGCAGCACTCTCCAGCCACGTGTGCCCACATCTTCATAGTATGTGCCATGCTACACAATATGATCCTGCGGAAACAGCTGCAGCAGGAACAGGATGTGGAAGGGCCACACAGCCCCCCTCCATTGCCAAGGTCCCCACAAACACAGAGGGACTCAGACCACTAACCCCCTGCAGGCAGACGGAGGCATGCCCAGTATGCTCAGGCCTTGGCAAAGAGGCAATGCATAGCACACACACTCTGATAGTGCAGGCACCCAGGAACTGACACCTCTCTCCACTCACACACACAGTAAAAACTGATGACACACACGTATCACACTACCTGTAAATGACCATGTATAGGCAGTGTACTATGTGCATCCAACACAGGCAGCCCTCAGCTATTGTACACACAGCTGCCAAAGGCACAAGGTAAGTCAGTCACCTTAACAGTAAATTAAGCTATCATACAAACCAAGAGTGATACCACAGTATAAAGAAGAAATTATCAATTTCAACAATTGGTAAGCTTCTGGTGTCATTCAAAGGGGATCCAGTATCTGTCCACCTGGGATGACATACTCAACAAGCCACATTGCTTCACAAGACACAGCTTGCACCTGTCACCCTTAGGCTTTTGAATACTGGCCAAGGCTCTTGCTGTCCACATAGTGCCTTTTTTAGACATGGCTCAAAAGACAAACACACCTCCGTAAATAGCACAAGTAACTAAAACCCGAGGGTAATGCTACTCAACGCCAGAAGTCTTAACCTCAAAATGCATGCACTCAAGGCACTAATCAGTATGGAGAACATTGATATCTGTGCAGTAACAAAAACCTGGTTAAGGCTCCAGAGAGTAAACCAGCACTACCAGGCTACAACTCATACCATACATTTTGGCCACAGAACCTGGACCGAAACACAAAAGGTGGGGGTGTATCCATATTCATCAAGGATACCCACACCTCTAGGTTAGTGGTGCAACACAATGCATCAGAGATCATCCATGTGCAACTAACAATGGGCAAAACTGCATTTTAAATTGTAGTTTGTTACAGATCACTCACCATGATCCAGGATCCCCATTTCACTTTTCTGGAGACACTGGAAAATATGAAGGTCCTACCAAACACCCTAATATTGAGTGATTTCAATTATCCAAAACATTAACAGAGAGAACTACTCAAGTACTAATTACCTTGCCCATCGCTTCCTAGAATTTATAAAGTCAAATGCCCTGGATCAACTGGTCAACACACCCACCAGAAGTGACAACATATTGGACCTGGTCATCAACAACATGGGCGACTGGAGTTCCACACTGGAGGTCAACCCCTTCCTGGTAAGATCAGACCATAAACTAATCACTCTGGATATCCACATTCCACCCCCATCCCCAATCAAGGAAACCACTGTGAAAAACTTTTTAAAATCAAACTTCATGTTACTTAAGATCAAGGTGGAAAGTTTCACAGCCCCCATGCTAAATGATAACACTGTCAAAGCTGCTGAATCCTTTACAAATGCACTCTATGAGCACCTATAATAATGCATGGATTATGCTATCCCAAGCAAAACCAAGATTTACTCCTCCAAGAAGAGGAAACCAGTCTGGTGGACCCCTACCATAAACAAGCTATACAACAGAAGGAGGAAACTAGTACAGAAAAGAGTAAAATCCCAAGAAGGGAAGACGTCCCTGATCAGTATCAGCAAGAAACTAAGATCCCTCATAAAATCCTCCAAGGCTAGCTTCAAAAGAAAAATTGTCAAGGACTCCAAAGATAACCAGAAAGCATTTTTTTAGCTATGTCAAGAATCTAAGTGGCAACTCTCAGATCTGTTCTGAGTTAGTGCAGAATGGCACAAAATATAGTGAACTGACTGATATTGCCAACATCCTGGCAGACAGATTCAATGCAAACTTTACCCCCCTCTAATCCCCAAAAGGGCCCATAACCATACCAGAAGAATGTAGAGCCCCATCAATCACACAGGTTAAAAAGTAGAGTTGTGTACACTTACCATAAATGTAGATGTTCGAGTGTATTCACTGTTGCAGTCATCGCTGTTGGGTTATCCTGCTGGCAGGCAGCCTTCAATCGATTATAATTCCAAAGTTTGGGTCTGGCATTGGCTGCTGTCGCTTCTTCCCTGATGTCAGTGCGCCAGGGATATTTAGGTTGCAGCCGATGCCATTTTCTTCAGTTTTTCTTGCCCCAGATGTCAGGTGCCCAATATAGGCTAATAACATTTGCCAATAACATAAACATGCACCAAAATAAACAATTCTCACTTTTTTACCAGCAAATACCCCTCTGAGGTAGTATAGAGTAGAGAAGTATAGAAGAGTCCCAGGAAAACGTAAGGGGGATGGAGGGAGGGTAACCCAGACTGCAACAGTGAATACACTCGAACATTTACATTTATGGTAAGTGTACACAACTGTACTATGTTCATCGTGTTTCACTGTTACATTACATTAGGAGTGGCTATGAAGCCCTGCAGGACTGCAGTGACAAATCCTGCCCTGGATTTAGAGTAGAGAGGTAGATTGTAGTGCATGGTAAAAGTATGCACTGAACTCCATGTAGCAGCCTCTAAAATGTCCTTGGTTGGGACTTCTCTGAGGAAGGCTGCTGAGGTGGCTGCAGCCCTGGTAGAATGTGGCCTGATGTTGCTAGGTAATGGTTTGCCATGATGAGAGTAGCAGAAACGAATGCAGTGGGAAATGCACTTATAGATAGTTTGCTTTGTGATGGCCTTTCCCTGTGATTTTGCAGCCTATGCTACTAGTAATTGCTCTGTTTTCCTGAAAGCTTTGGTTCTGTCCAGGTAGAAGCGTAGCTGTCTGTGTATGAAAGAATGCAGTATTCTTTCCCCCTTATTCTGTGGGTTTGGATAGAAGGTAGGCAGATGAATAGCCTGATTAAGGGCTACTTTTGATATTACCTTAGGCATGAATGTTGGGTTTGTCCTTAGAGAAAACCCTGTCTTGATGAAAGATAATAAATGGTTCCACAGACATGAGTGCCTGTAACTCTGAAACTCATCTGGCAGAGGTTATTGCTAAAAGCAGGGCTGTTTTCCATGATAAAAACTTTATATCTGCTGTAGCGGCTGGCTCAAAATGAGGCAGAGTAAGTTTTTTCCAAAACATAGTTAAGGTCCCATGCAGGGGCTGGCGATCTTCTAGGAGGTCTTAAGTTTTTTGCTCCTCTGCGATACTGCCTTAGTAATGGATGCGAAAATATTGGCGGGTCAGTATTGTAATGTGCTGAGATGGCAGATGCATGAATCTTTATAGAAGAAAAGGATAGGCCTTTGCACAGAATCTCTGTTAAGTATTGTAAAATCAGAGGAATACAAGGAATTGCTGAGTCAAATCCCTGAGCCTGGTTCCATGCACAGAATCTCTTCCATTTTCCAGCATAAGATTTTCTAGTGCTAGGCTTTCTGGCCTCCAGAATTGCATCCATTACCTGTTTGGTAAGGGCAGTATTATTCATGGCTACTGAATCAGCCATGCTGCCAGATTTACTGTTTTGAGATGACTGTGCAGAATCTGGCCTTTTTTTCTGAGACAGTAGTTGTGGAGTTTGAGGTAAAATCCAGGGTGGTCCTTGAGACGGGTTCATTAGGGTTGAGTACCAGAACTGGCAGGGCCAGTCTGGGGCAAGTAGAATCATTTTTGGTTTCTCTTGTTTGACTTTTAGCAGCACTTTCGGGAGAAGAGGCAGTGGAGGTAAGGGATATACTGATAGGTTTCTCCACCTGAAGGACAGAGCATCCACTTTCCATGCTTGTTTGTGGTAAGTTCTTGTACAGAAGGTTTTTAGTTGGCAGTTTTGAGGCGATGCAAATAGGTCTATGTCCGGGCATCCCCATGGCCTTATTATCATGTTGAAAACCTGAGAGTCCAATCTCCATTCATGGGGGTCTATTAGGTTTCTGCTGAGTTTGTCTGCTAGAGTGTTGTTCTTTCCTGGCAGGAATTAGGCTTGCAGATGTACCTGGTAGATCAGTGCTGTGTTCCACAGAGTCATAGCTAGCCTGCAAAGGGGGTAGGAGTGAGAGCCCCCCTGTTTCTTTATGTACCACATGACTGTGGTGTTGTCCGTCCTTATTAGTAGTTGTCCTGGTCTAATCAAATCCTTGAAGGCTGTCAGGGCGTTCTGTACAGCTAGCATCTCTTTGAGATTGATGTGTAGATAATGTTAGTTTTATGCCCATGCACCTTGGATACATTTTCCTGCCATGTGAGCTCTCCAGGCATAATCTGATGCATCCGTTGTTAAGGTTTGTTTGGCTGGAGTGAGAGAAAAAGGCTGTTCCTTGTTCTGGTGACAGGTCTTTTCCCACCATAGAAATTCCTGCTGAAGGCAGGGTAAGATTACAAAGATTGTTTCCAGGCTGTGGCAATGTTGAGACCATACACTTTTTAGGTACCATTGTAGTTTCCTCATATGCAGTCTTGCATATGGAAGTAGCAGAATGCAGGATGCCATAAATCCCAAGGCCTGCAGAGTTTTTCTTGCACTTAGCTGTTTTTCTGTGGCCAACATTTTGAAGTAGATAGCCAGTTGCTTCTGCTTGTCTGGCGTGAGGTAAGCCATCTGGGTTTTAGTATTCAGATTTGCACCCAGGAATATTATCTGTTGTGGGGGTACTAGGTTTTATTTCTTTTCGTTTACTGTGTACCCCAAAGATATTAGAAGCCTTTTTACAAATGCCAGATGTTGAAGTAGGAGGCCTTTGCTGTCTGCTTGAATGAGGCAATTGTCCAAATAGGGGTATATTTGTATTCCCCTCTGTCTGCAGAATGCCATTACTGGTGCCAGGCACTTTATAAAGACCCTGGGCGCAGTAGATAAGCCAAAGGGCAGCACAGTAAATTGGTAGTGTTTCAAGCCAGCTTTGAATCTTATGTATTTTTGCATGCAGGTCTGATTGGGACATGCAGGTAAGCCTCTTTTAGGTCTAGGGTCACCATCCAAGCGTTCTTGCCCAGCATGGGCAGCAGCTGCTGTAATGTGAGCATTTTGAATTTTGGAATATCCAGGAAGGTGTTTAGAACAGATAAATCCAGGATTGGTCTCCATGTTTTTTCCTTTCTGGGGACCAGGAAAAGCCTCGAGTAAAATCCTTTTCCTTTTTCTGTGTCCAGTACTAGCTGTATGGCCTTCATGTCCATGAGGGATTGCACCTATTTTTGTGCCTCTGCCCATTGATTTTTTGGCAGATCCGGCCATCCGTTTGGTATTGGTAAAGTATGGAAATGAAACTTGTAGCCCCTTGATACTATGTCTAAGACACATTTGTCCTGGGTTATATGGAGCCAGTTTTTGCAAAAAAGTGCTAATATTCCCCCAAAGGGGCTTTTAGAAAATAAGTGCTTGGAATTGTTAAGGGGAAGTCACTGAGACTGCTTTTTGTATGGTTGTGATCTTTCTTCTCCACCCTTGGGAGTGGATGCACTCCACTGTCTAGGTCTGTAAGAGGTCTGGGGCTGTGATTTCCCCTAGGGCATCTATACCTGCCCCTGTGTGGTCTGTCAGTATTTGGAAAGGACCAATTCTTTGATGGCCAGTGCCTGCTAAACCTTGGGGGGTTGAACCTGTAAAAAACCTTGACTGTCTGCATAGATTTGGCCTTATCCTCCATTTTCTTCAATACCTCATTTGCCTTGACACCAAACAAAACATCATGTTGTAAAGGAACATCTAATAATTTTGCTTTAACATGATCTGGTAAACTTTGTTCCTTTAACCAAGCATGTCTCCTAATAACAGTACCTGTTGCAGCAGCCCTGCAGGAGGCCTCTAAAGAATCAAAACCACATTGTAAGGTATGCTTTCCCACTTGTTCAGTTGCATGCAGCAAATCCTGCAATTCCTTGTTTTCTGCACATTCATTAATAGTCAACATTTTTTGTTTCAATAATGACAAAATATATTGTTGATATTTAAGCATATGAAATTGACAATTTAAGGCTCTTATAGACAAAGTAGCAGAAGTATAAATCTTTTTTCCCCATCTTTCTAGAGCCCTGGATTCCCTGTCGGAGGGGATAGAGTTTTTTGCAGTGGCTGCCTTTACTCCCTTGGGACCCTGGGAAATAGTTTCTGGGTCAGCTGAGGGGTTCTTAAAAAGAAATTTGTGAGAATCTGGCACCCTGTAATATCTGTCTGGTTTTACAGGGGCTGGGGGTAAGGAGTCAGGAGTCAAACTGGACTCTGTAAATACATCATCAACAATGTCTAGCACAGGTGGAATAGCCAGGGGCCTATGTTGTGGGAGTAAAAGGAAATCCCCGAGCCTCTTCTTAGATTCAGAATATTCCTGACCTTCCCAATGGAAATGTTCCCCTCATATCATGCAAGGTTTCCCCAAAAGAAAAATCCTCAGGAGGAGAGGCTGAAGGAATAGATTCCTCAGCATCAGAATCCTCATAAGGGGGTAATGGATATTTCTGTTCAAAAGAGGAAACAGAAGAGAAAGAAACCTGATCAGATGAGTCATAGTCTGCCTCTTGCCTAAGCCTTTTATCAAGAAGGGGATGGAAACCCCTGATCAAAGTAAGCAGGTCTTCGGCCATTTTGAGCATTTGCTTTTGTGGTCTGGAGGCCTGATCAGCAGAGGCCTGTACTTGTTTCTTTGTCTTTGCTGGTACTTTAGTCCTTGTCTTTGATGCTGAAGTCATTTTTACATAACAGTTGAGTAGGCCTGAAAACTCCCTCAGAAGCCGGTGCCTGCAGAGAGGCTCCTGACCCATCTGAGGGAATGTTATCCGAAGATCCTGTCCCTTGAGATTCTGATGGTCTCATCGGCTCCTCATGGGAGTCGGTATCAGCTTGTGGTTCCAAAGTGGTGGACATCAGGGGCTGTGAAACAGCCTCGCTGATGACTGATGAACCGGCAACTGGTTGTGGTGAAATATCGTCATCTGTTTTGGACCTCGGAGGCCTGTCCTTTTCCTTTTCTTTGCGTTTTTTGTGAATTCCCGTAGTTGGATGGCTATCCAATGACATTTTATAATTAAATCTTCTGCCAAAATAATGGAATGCAAAGTCGTACCGACGCTTTATAGTGCATTGGTTAAATCTAGCACAAAACTGACAACTAGCTACATCATGGTCAGAGCCTAGGCAAGTAATACAGTAAGAATGGAAATCCTTATGAGGTATTTGCTTCCCACAAGAAATACAGTTATTAACTTTTTCTGACATCGGTCTGGAGCAAGAAAAAAGTTTCCCCAACAGGGTACATAGCTTTGTAATGAAGACTTCAGATCTGAAATTCGAACATGAAAATCTCAGGAGTCGGCTGACTGGCACTTGCGAACTGCTTCTGCTTCGGGCACTGCGTGACAAGAAAGACTGAGGAAAATGGCATCAGCTGCAACCTAAATACCCCTGGAGCACTGACATCAGGGAAGAAGTGACAGCAGCTGACGCCGGACCCAGACTTTGGAATTCTGGCTGACTTAGGGTTGCCTTCCAGCAGGATAACCCAACAGTGATGACTGCAACAGTGAAACACGATGAACATCAGCCCTTTCCAAAGCCAAAAACACATCAGTGGGACTAGATGGTGTCCCAGGCTGCGTCTTGTATGAGCTCCAAAATGAGCTAACCCCTCACCTAAACACACTGTTCAATCTCAGCATCTCCACAGACTATGTACCCATAGAGTGGTGCACAGCAATGGTTATCCTGCTCCAGAAAGGTGGAGCCACAATTGACCCCAGGAACTATCGTCTTATAAGTCTGACTAGCCTGGTTTGCAAGGCTATGGAGTACATCATCATGGAACTCATTAACAGAGACATTGGGAACCTCCAAACACTGGACCCTACCGCCTTGTTAAGGGCAGATCACACCTCCTAAACCTAGTAGACTTATTTGAGACAGTTACCAAGGCTATCGACGAGGAAAAGGTGGTCCACACAGCCTACCTAGACCTCGCCATGGCCTTCAATACCATTCCCCATTCTGGTATTATAGACAATCTCACCAGCCTGAACATAAACCCCTACTTCATGAGATGGATTGCCAACTGGTTCACAGATAGAACCCACACGGTAAGACTTGCGGGCTCCAGGTCCGACTCTAAACCGGTTAGAAGTGGTGTCCCCCAGGGCTCAGTCCTGGGACCCCTCCTGTTCGGTATATACCTCTCAGAGGTACAGGCAAGCACAGGAGGATTATGTCTGACAAAGTCCTCAGACGACTGCAAACTAGGGGCCATAATTGACTCTCTGGCTGACGCAGACTTCCTCCAAAAGGGTCTCACTGAGATGGATACCTGGTATCAAAAGCTAAATGCCAAAAATTGCATAGGTATCCCCTTTGGAAAAAAACAAATTACTCACGAGCTACCACATAGGCGGTAGTCCCCTAAATACGGAAGATGTAATAAGGGATCTGGGACCCTAGTGGATAGTAATCTCTCCTTTGATAATCACATTGCCAAAGTGGTTAGAAAATCCTTCTATGTGGCCCACCTAATCACAAAAGGGTTCGCATTTAGAACAAAAGAGGTTATTGTGCCCCTCTACTCATCACTCATCAGACCCATCATAGAGTACAATGCCCCATTTGGGATGTACCTTACAAGACACCTGCAACAGCTGGAAAGACCACAGAAGCACCTCAACAAGAGGATTACTGGCCTCAAACAGATGCCCTATGCAGCCCAACAGAAGAAACTCCAGCTGTACTCAGTTGCATGCCGCTTACTCAGAGGTGATCTTTGCCTGGCATGCAAGGCCATGTCCAACCCAGAATTGATAGACATGCTCTACCTAAAGAAAACCAAATCCCCTTGAGCCACATACTCTAGGGATCTAAACCTCACCACAACAATTAATAGGACATGCTTGAAGGATAGATTCCTGTCCCAGAGACTTCCCATACTTTGTAACAAAATTCCAGTCTACATTAGGCAGAGCCTCTCACTAACACTCTTCAAGAGAAACCTTGACGAGTGGATGGGACACAGAAAATTGAGCCTGTGGATCACTTCAGTGGCTCTGCTGGACAGAGGCACAGGGAGTTAATCTAAGAGGGCGGCAAAAGCCAACACATTCTGGCTAGGCTTATAAATGCCTTCAGGCAGATAGCCTAGTACCTACCTATGAACCTATCAGCGTGTTCTGCTAGCATTGCTATGTTATTGTTGCATGAAGGGAATGGGCTGGAGTACTTGTACAGCAGCACATAACTGACACCTAAGTGGGACACCAGCTTATATCTGCTCAGCACTATGCATTATTACCCTAGGTGAGAAGTCATACAGTAGGCATAGCCAGCTTTAGACATAGGCCAACTAGGTGACCACCTAGGGTGCCGCTGTAGCAGGTGCACTTTTCCAGTATTTATTTGGTGTAGGTAGACCAGGATGGGGGCTCTGGGTTGTGTGGTGAGGTGCACCATAGAGCCCTTTTGGCTAGGACACCAACTGACCTAAGGCCACTCCTGACAGTAAGATATGTGTGTAGGCAGCTCACTGGGTGGGGTGCATAGCTCACACCCACAGCTGGCAGTGTTGGTTCGCTTACCCACACAGAGACTCACAAAGCAAATCACCCGTAGAAAATTGCACAGAAATGTCTTGCAAAGATCTACAAATGGCAGAAATCTGACTAACACCACAAACACACACACACTCATAACACAGCAGGTCTTGCAGTGACATTAAGGTTCTGAAGGTTAACAGGTCTGAAATGCAAATGTATGCCACTACAATCTCACTTGCGCTGTTTACTGCTATGTCTATATTTCTACAAATATGGCACAATACTATGGTAAATGGAAACAAAATATGTCAAGATATCATCACAGTCTATACAGATATATACTGTTGACATGTCTCCCCCACCCATATATAGTCAGAGAAATGTAATAACATGCATGTTGGAAGGGAAATAGCAGCATAATGGGGTGGGAGGGGTGGCATAATGGTTAAGGTGTTTACCTTATAAAGCAGGGTTTGATTCTCTCACGGGGGAAATAGCTAGGCTTCAAATGGCTCACAAGGGCAGTTAGCCTAGTACTAATCTATGAACCTATAACACAGATTGGTATGGCTGTCCCAGTACACATAAAAACATGCTTCATATGCCTGATATGTAGTGGTTAATGAGATTTTTGCATGTCTGCAGAATGATGTCAGGGTTTGGCCAGAATGCTCCCCAGCCTGTTGTCTTGTAATGGCCTATTATGTACAGGCTGTCTGTCACTGGCACATGTCTGCAGAACTGCAGTGCTGGCAATCATGCATGTCACTCCTACCTATTGTTCTGTGAAATAACATACCTTGAAGGGACTGTACTATGTGGAATATACTTCACATACAACGTACTTCTGGAGGCCTGTGTAGGCAATTTGCTATGGCATTTGTGAATAATCATGTATAATTTTCAAAATGTGTTCTGTTGTACTTGTTGTATGTATGCTGTTAGGTTCATTGGTTCATAGGTACTTACTATGGTAATGGACCTATGGTCCTATATAAGCCTAGCCATAATGATTCTCTGGCTTTCATACAAAAGTTTTATTTTCCCGTGGCCCTGTTGGGCACAGCCATAGAAGTGATCCTTGTGGTGAATTACCTATCTCCCATACAATTCTCAAGATAGTTTTTAAAGAGGGCTAATGAGTTGCTTTGCTTGACATGAATAGGTAGTCTCTTCCAGAGTATGGTAAGTGTGAGCGACAGGAACCTATTCCTCCAGCATGTTCTGTCTATTATGCTGACAAATTTTATGGTCCCTGGAGTGGGCAGCTGGAGGGATTGTGATATCTTTAAGTGTGGCATGTCCAATAGCTTGGGTTTTGACATGGATTTGTATGTTATGCAGAGATTGCCTCTGAGTATGAGATATGTGATGGAGTATGTCTGGATTTCTGTCAAATGGTCTGTGTAGGGCATCTGTCTGACCCCATTGATTCCTTGTGTGAGGTCATTCTGTGGTCTTACCTCTTGTTATAGATGCCTTCTGAGGTACATACTAAATGGGCCATTGAACACTATAATAGGTCTAATGAGGTATCATTACAGAGGAACAATGAGCATCTTTTTTTCCTGATGATAAACTTTTTGTGATGAGGTGTGCCACATAGACTGCTTTCCTGACTACTATGGTGATGTGTTTCACAAAGGAGAGACTGCTATCCACCTGTGTCCCTAGGTCTCTTATCACACTTTTGTGTTAAGTGTACTACTGCCTATGGGAGATCGTAGGTTTACCCCGGGAATCATCTCTGTGTCACTGCTGGACAGAGGCACAACAAACTAATGGGCACAGTATTTTTTCATATAAGGGGTGGCGTAAGCCACAAAAATTTGGGCTAGGCTTATAAATGCCTTAGGGCAGATAGCCTAGTATAAACCTATGAACCTATGAACCTATGTGTTACTTCATGGTCACAGACAGAATTCTCCACTAAGGGGATGATAATGCATTTGTTCACACTAACCTTCAAGCCATGCCTTATACATCTGCCATCCATTTCAGGGAGTTTCTTTTGTAGAATGTACACATCATTAGTGGATTTGATAATGGCATCTACTTTGCAGTTGTCTATGAACTTTGTTAGCCATAGAACCTCTGTGTTAGCTTGAACATCAGAGAAGTAGATGCCAAACAGGGGAGAACCCAGGACAGAACCCTGTGGTACTCCGCTTGTTACTGGTTTGTATTTGGATGTGGTGTTTGCTACTGTCATGGTGTGGGTTCTGTCAGTGAGCCAGTTGGCAACCCATTGTGTGACATGGGGCTTTATGCCCACTTTACTGAGTTTATATATGATTCCCAACTTTGGGATGTTGGCCAAGGCCTTGGTGAGGTCTACATAAGTGTGTGAACCACCTTACACTCTTGTATGTGTCTGAGGATTGCTTCAAAGAAGTCAATCAGGTGCAGAAGACATGATTTACATTTCACAAACCCAAACTGTGTGTGGTCCACATTTTGGAGGTGACTTATGTGTCTTTTTATAATTTCAGTGATGATAGATGATATGCCCCATGGCCTTGACAATCAGGCTTGTCAGGATAATGCTGTTATACTTCCCGGGTTCTGTGTTGTCTCACCCTTTGTGGACTTGGATAACTGTAGTTGTGTGCCCTTCAGAATGTACAAAGGCAGATGTGAGAATCTGATTGAACATGGTACTTTGTTTGGTTGCCAGTTTGTTTTGTAGTTTGTGCAGAACACAACCTGTGATGTTGCCTGGTCCCATGGATGCTGTATTCATGTCTTTGGAGAGTGTGTTTTACCTGTGTGGCTGAGATTAGCGTGACTTAGCCTTCTACAGGTATTGAGATGGGCCCTTGAGGGGTTGAGGGAGGGGTAAATCAAGCACTGAACCTATCATCCAGGATGTTGGCAATATGACTTGGTGCTGTATATTTACTTCCATTGTGCTGTAAGTCAGAACACACATAGGTGTTACCGTTGAGCTCCTTGACATACTTGTAGAATGGCTGGTGTTATGTGTTAGAATCTGTGTCAATTTTGTTTTTGTAACTAGCTTAGGAGTGATTTAGGAGCATGCATGTAATTTTACTCTTCTTTGCAACAGTTTATCCCTTCTGTTGTACAGTGTGTTTATGGCAGGAGAACAACAGATTGCCCTCCTTGTTGTGTAGGACAGTGTCTTGGTTCTATTTGTGATGGCTTGTTCCATTCACTCATGTATCTGTGCATACAGTGCACTGCTGTCAGATTCATCAGTTGTGCTTGTATGTCTTGCCTGCATGGGTGTTGTGCATTTTGCCACTTCTGCCTTAAGAAGCATGAAGTTGTCTTTGGAGAGATGTCTTATGGACATTTGCTTAACGGGTGTCGGGGGGGTGAGATGTTGATGTGTAGGGTGATTACCTTACAGTCACATCATGCCAATGAGGAGCTGACCTCTGTTGTGCAGCATTGCCTGGCCATGTTTGTAATGACCAGCTCTATGATATTGCTGACCATGTTGGTGTTATAGATAGGTTGATGAAAGACATGCCTTAGCCTTGTACTGAGACCTGTTACAGACCTCATGCACCATGCCTCAACCTTGCACAAAGACCTGGTAGAGACCTCAGGCACCATGCCTCAGCCTTGCACAGAGACATGGTAGAGACCTCAGCCACCATGCCTCAGCTTTGTACTGAGACCTGGTACAGACCTCATGCGCCATGCCTCATCCTTGTACTGAGAGCCTGTACAAACCTCATGCATCATGCCTCAGCCTTGTACTGGGAGGTGGTACAGACCTAATGTACCATGCCTCATCCTTGTACTGAGACCTGGTACAGACCTCATGCAACATGCCTCAGCCTTGTACTGAGACCTAGTACAGACCTCAAGAACCATGTCTCAGCCTTGTACTGAGACCTGGTTCAGACCTCAGACAGCATGGCTCAGCCTTGTACTGACACCTGGTACAGACCTCAGGAACCACGCCTCAGCCTTGTACTGGGAAATGGTACAGACCTCATGTACAATGCATCAGCCTTGTATTGAGAGTTGGTACAGACCTCAGGCACTGTGCCTCAGTCTTGCACAGAGACATGGTAGAGACCTCAGCCACCATGCCTCAGCTTTGTACTGAGACCTGATACAGACCTCATGCACCATGCCTCAGCCTTGCACAGATCTGGTACAGACCTCATGCACCATGCCTCAGCCTTATACTGAGGCCTGGTACAGATCTCAGGCAATATGCCTCATCCTTGTACTGAGACCCTGTACAAATCTCATGCATCATGCCTCAGCCTTGTACTGGGAGGTGGTACAGACCTAATGTACCATGCCTCAGCCTTGTACTGAGATCTAGTACAGACCTCAACAACCATGCCACAGCCTTGTACTGAGATCTGATACAGACCTCATGCACCATGCCTCTGCCTTGAACTGAAACCTGGTACAGACCTCATGCATCATGACTCAGCCTTGTAATTATTCCTGGAAAGAACTCAGGCACCATGCCTCAGGCTTGTACTGAGAGCTGGTACAGACCTCAGAAACATGCCTCAGCCTTGCACAGACCCGGTATAGACCTCATGCACCATGCCTCACTCTGGTAATGAGACCTGGTACAGACCTCAGGCACTATGCCTCAGCCATCTACTGAGACCTGGTACAGACCTCATTCAGCATGTCTCAGCCTTGTACTGAGACCTGGTACAGCCCTCATGCACCATGCCTCAGCCTTGTACTGAGACATGGTACAGACCTCATGCACCATGCCTCAGCCATGTAATGAGACCTGGTACAGACCTCTGGCACCATGCCTCAGCCTTGTACTGAGACCTAGTACAGACCTCAGGCACCATGCCTCAGACTTGTACTGAGAGCTGGTACAGACCTCATGCACTATGCCTCAGCCTTGTACTGAAACTTGGTACAGACCTCCTGCACCATGACTCAGCCTTATACTGAGGCCTGGTACAGACTTCATGCACCAGCCCTCAGCCTTGTACTGAGACCTGGTGCAGACCTCATGCACCATGCCTCAGCCTTGTACTGAAACTTGGTACAGACCTTGGGCACCATGCCTAAGCCTTGTACTGAGATCTGGTACAGACCTCAGGCACCATACCTCAGCCTTGCACTGAGACCTGGTACAGACCTCCTGCACCATGACTCAGCCTTGTACTGAGACCTGGTGCAGACCTCACGCACCATGCCTCAGCCTTGCACTGAGACCTGGTAGAGAATTCAGGCACCATGCCTCAGCCTTGCACTGAGACCTGGAAGAGACCTCAGCCACCATGCTCAGCCTTGTACTGAGACCTGCTACAGACCTCATGCACCATGTCTCAGCTTTGCACAGACCTGGTACAGACTTCATGCACCATGCCTCAGCCTTATACTGAGGACTGGTACAGACCACAGGCAACATGCCTCATCCTTGTACTGACCGCCTGTGCAGACCTCATGCATCATGCCTCAGCCTTGTACTGGGAGGTGGTACAGACCTCATGTACCAAGCCTCATCCTTGTACTGAGACCTGGTACAGACCTCAGGCAACATGCCTCAGCCTTGGACTGAGACCTAGTACAGACCTCAAGAACCATGCCTCAGCCTTGTACTGAGAGCTGGTACAGATCTCATGCACCATGCCTCTGCCTTGAACTGAGACCTGGTACAGACCACATGCATCATGACTCAGCCTTGTACTGACAGCTGGACAGACCTCAGGCACCATGCCTCAGGCTTGAACTGAGGGCTGGTAGAGACCTCAGGCACCATGCCTCAGGCTTGAACTGAGGGCTGGTAGAGACCTCAGGCACCATGTCTCAGGCTTGAACTGAGGGCTGGTAGAGACTTCAAGCACCATGCCTCACCCTTGTACTGAAAGCTGGTTCTGACCTCATGCACCATGCCTCAGCCTTGTACTGACTCCTGGTACAGACCTCAGGCACCATGCCTCATCCTTGTACCGAAACCTGGTACAGACCTCAGGCACCATGCCTCAGCTTTGTACTGAGACCTGGTACAGACCTCATGTATCATGCCTCCACCTTGAACAGAGACCTGGTACGGACCTCATGTACTATGCCTAAGCCTTGTACTGAGACCAGGTACAGAAATCTGGCACCATAACTCAGCCTTGTACATAGACCTGGTACAGACCTCAGGTACCATGCCTGAGCCTCCTACTGAGACCTGGCACAGACCTCAAGCACCATGCTTCAGCCTTGTACTGACACCTGGTACAGACCTCAGGAACCATGCCTCAGCCTTGAACAGACCAGATCTCAGGCACCATGCCTCAGCCTTGTACAGACCTCAGGCATCATGCCTCAGCCTTGTACTGAGACCTTTTACACATCTCATGCACCATGCCTCAGCTTAGTACTGAGACCTGGTACAGACCTAATGCACCATGCCTGAACTTTGTACTAAGACCAGGTACAGACCATGGGCACCTGCCTCATCCTTGCATTGAGATCTGGAACAGGCCTCATGCACCATGCCTCAGCCTTGCACTGAGACCTGGTACAAACCAAAGACACCATGCCTCAACCTTGCACAGAGACCTGGTAGAGACCTCAGGCACCATGACTCAGCCTTGTACTGAGACCTGGTTCAGACCACATGCGCCATGCCTCAGCTTTGCACAGACCTGGTATAGACCAGATGCACCATGCCTCAGAGCCTTGTACTGAGACCTGGTACAGACCTCAGGCAAAATGCCTCAGCCTTGTACAGAGAACTGGAACAGACCTGAAGAACAATGCCTCAGCCTTGTACTGAGACCTGGTTCAGACCTCAGACACCATGCCTAACCTTGTACTGTGACCTGGTACAGACTTTATGCACAATCACTCAGCCTTGTGATGAGACCTGATGCAGACCTCAGGCACATTGCCTCAGCCTTGTACTGAGTTCTGGTACATATCTCATGCAACATCCCTAAGCCTTGTACTGAGAGCTGGTACAGACATCATGCACCATGCCTTAGCCTTGTACTGAGACCTGGTACAGATCTCATGCATCATGCCTCAGCCTTGCACAGACCTGGTACCGACGTCATGCACCATGTCTCTGCCTTGTACTGAAATCAGGTACAGACCTCATTCATCATGCCTGAGCCATGTACTGAGACCTGGAACAGATCTCATGCATCATGACTCAGCCTTGTACTGACACCTGGTACAGACCTCAGGCACCATGCCTCAGGTTTGTACTGAGGGCTGGTACTGACCTCATGCACCATGCAAGAGCCTTGTACTGAGACCTGGTACAGACCTCAGGCACCATGTTTCAGCCTTGTACTGAGACCTGGTATAAACCAAAGACACCATGCCTCAGCCTTGCACTGGGACCTGTTACAGACCTTATGCACCATGCCTCAGCCTTCCGCTGAGACCTGGTAATGAACTCATGCACCATGACTCAGCCTTGTACTGAGACCTGGTACAGACCTCATGCACCATGCAACAGCCTTGTACTGAGACCTGGTACAGACCTCAGGAACCATGTGTCAGCCTTGTATTGAGACGTGGTACAGACCTCATGCACCATGCCTCAGCCTGGTGCTGAGAGCTGGTTCAGACCTGATGCACCATGCCTCAGCCTTGTACTGAGACCTGGTACAGACCTCATGTGCCATGTCTCAGCCTTGCAATAAGACCTGATACAGACATCAGGCAAAATGTCTCAGCCTTGCACTGAGACCTGGTACAGATCTCTTGCACCATGCCTCAGCTTTATACCAAGGCCTGGTACAGACCTCATGCACCATCACTCAGCCTTGTACTGAGAGCTGGTACAGAGATCATGCACCATTCCTTACCCTTGTGCTGAGTCCTGGTATAGACCTCATGCACCATGCCTCAACCTTGCACAGAGACCTGGTATACACCTCAGGCAGCATGACATGGTCTTGTACTGAGACTTGGTTCAGACCACATGCACCATGCCTCTGCTTTGCACAGACCTGGTATAAACCAGCTGCACCATGCCTTAGCCTTGTACTGAGACCTGGTACAGACCTCAGGCAAAATGCCTCAGCTTTGTACTGACACCTGGTAAAGACCTCAGGCACCATGTCTCAGCCTTGCACAGACCAAATCTCAGGCACCATGCCTCAGCCTTGCACAGACCTGGTACAGACCTCAGGCATCATGCCACAGCTTGTACAGATGGAGACCTGGTACAGACCCCATGCACCATGCCTCAGGCTTGCAGAGAGACCTGGTACAGACCTCAGGCAGCATGCCCCAGCCTTGTACTGAGACCTTTTACACTCCTCGTGCACCATGCCTCAGCTTTGTACTGAGACCTGGTAGAGACCTAATGCACCATGCCTGAGCTTTGTACTGAGACCAGGTACAGACCACAGGCACCTGCCTCATCCTTGCATTGAGATCTGGAACAGGCCTCATGCACCATGCCTCAGCCTTGCACTGAAACCTGGTACAAACCTTATGCACCATGCCTCAGCCTTGTACTGAGACCTGGTACAAACCAAAGACACCATGCCTCAGCCTTGCACTGAGACCTGTTACAGACCTTATGCACCATGCCTCAGCCTTATACTGAGGCCTGGTACAGACCTCATGCACCATCACTCAGCCTTGTACTGAGAGCTGGTACAGACATCATGCACCATTCCTTACCCTTGTACTGAGTCCTGGTATAGACCTCAGAAACCATACCTAACCTTGTACTGAGACTTGGTACAGACCTCATGCACCATCACTCAGCAATGTGATGAGACCTGATGCAGACATCAGGCACCATGCCTCAGTCTTGTACTGAGTCCTGGTACAGACCTCATGCACCATCCCAAAGCCTTGTACTGAGAGCTGGTGCAGACATCATACACCATGCCTTCACCTTGTACTGAGACCTGGTACAGATCTCATGCATCATGCCTCAGCCTTGCACAGACCTGGTACAGACCTCATGCACCATGCCTCTGCCTTGTACTGTGACCAGGTACAGACCTCATTCACCATGCCTGAGCCATGTACTGAGACCTGGTACAGCTCTCATGCATCATGACTCAGCCGGTAGAGACCTCAGGCACCATGCCTCAGGTTTGTACTGAGGGCTGGTACAGACCTCAGGCACCATGCCTCTGCCTTGTACTGAGACTTGGCATAGACCTCATGCACCCTGCTTCAGCCTTGTACTGAGACCTTGTGCAGACCTCATGAACCATGCCTCAGCCTTGTACTGAGAGCTGGTACAGAGCTCAGGCATCATTTCTCAGCCATTTACTGAGACCTGGTACATTCCTCAGGCACCATACCTCAGCCTTGTACTGAGACCTGGATCAGACCTCATGTACCATGCCTCAGCCTTATACTGAAAGCTGGTACAGACCTCATGCAATTTGCCTCAACCTTCCCCTGAGACCTGGTAACTACCTCATGCACCATGACTCAGCCTTGTGCTGAGACCTGGTACAGACCTAAGGCACCATGCCTCAGCTTTGTACTGAGACCTGGTACAGACCTCATGCACCATGCAACAGCTTTGTACCGAGACCTGGTACAGACCTCAGGTACCATGCCCGAGCCTCCTACTGAGACCTGACGCAGACCTCAGGCACCATGTTTCAGCCTTGCACAGACCAGATCTCAGGCACCATGCCTCAGCCTTGCACAGACCTGGTACAGACCTCAGGCATCATACCTGAGCTTGTTCTGACTGAGACCTAATGCACCATGCCTGAGCTTTGTACTGAGACCGGGTTCAGACCTCGGGCACCTACCTCATCCTTGCATTGAGGTCTGGAACAGGTCTCATGCACCATGCCTCAGACTTGCACTGAGACCTGGTACAGATCTTATGCACCATGCTTCATCCTTGTATTGAGACCTGGTACAGACCTCATGCACCATGCCTCAGCCTTGTTCTGAGACCTGGTGCAGACCTCATGTGCCTGAGACCTAGTATGACCTCATGCACCATGACTCAGCCTTGTACTGAGACCTGGTACAGACCTCAGGCATCATGCCTCAGCTTGTACTGAGTGAGACCTGGTACAGACTGCATGCACCATGCCACTGGCTTGCAGAGAGACCTGGTACAGACCTCAGGCAACATACCTCAGCCTTGTACTGAGACCTTTTACACACCTCATGCACCATGCCTCAGCTTTGTACTGAGACCTGGTACAGACCTAATGCACCATGCCTGAGCTTTGTACTGAGACCAGGTACAGACCACAGGCACCTGCCTCATCCTTGCATTGCGGTTTGGAACAGGTCTCATGCATCATGCCTCAGACTTGCACTGAGACCTGGTACAAACCTCATGCACCATGCCTCAGCCTTGCACTGAGACCTGGTAAAGACCTCATGCACCATGCCTCAGCCTTGTTCTGAGACCTGGTACAGATTTCATGTGCCATGCCTCAGCCTTGCAATAAGACCTGGTACAGACCTCAGGCAAAATGTCTCAGCCTTGCACTGAGACCTGGTACAGATCTCATGCATCATGCCTCAGCCTTGCACAGACCTGGTACAGACCTCATGCACCATGCCTCTGCCTTGTACTGAGACCAGGTACATACATCATTCACCATGCCTGAGCCTTGTACTGACACCCGGTACAGACCTCAGGCACCATTTCTCAGCCCTGTACTGAGACCTGGATCAGACCTCATGTATCATGCCTCAACCTCATACTAAAAGCTGGTACAGACCTCATGTAACTTGTGTCAGCCTTCCCCTGAGACCTGGTTATGACCTCATGCACCATGCCTCATCCTAATACTGAGACATGGTACAAATCTCATACACCATGCTTCAGCCTTGTACTGAGACCTGGTACAGACCTCAGCCAGCATGCCTCAGCCTTGTACTGAGACCTGGTACAGACCTCCTGCATCATGCCTCAGCCTTTTACTGAGACCTGGTACAGACCTCCGGCACTATGCCTCAGTCTTGTAATGAGTCCTGGTACAGACCTCAGCCAGCATGCCTAATCATTGTAGTGAGAGCTGATTTAGACCTCATGCACCATGCCTCAGGATTGTACTTAGACCTGCTATAGACCTCAGGCACCATGTTTCAGTCTTGTAATGAGTCCTGGTACAGACCTCACGCACCATGCCTCAGCCTTGTACTGAGACCTGGTACAGACCTCAGGCACCATGCCTCAGTCTTGTAATGAGTCCTGGTACAGAGATCAGGCACCATGCTTCACCCTTGTATAGAGACCAAGTACAGACCTCAGGCACTATATCCTTGTCCTGAGAGCTGGTTCAGACTTCATGCACCATGCCTCAGCCTTGTACTGAGACATGCATAGACCTCAGGCACCATGTCTCAGTCTTGTAATGAGTCCTGGTACAGACCTCATGCACCATGCCTCAGCCTTGTACTTAGTGGGGGTACAGACTTCAGGCACCATGTCTCAGCCTTGTACTGAGACAGTACAGTTGTGTACACTTACCATAAATGTAGATGTTAGAGGGTATTCACTATTGCCATCATCACATTTGGGTTATCTGCTTGCAGTATCCCTCAGTCGGCCTGATTTTCAAAGTCTTGGGTCCTGTATCAGTTGCTGTCTTACCTTCCATGATGTTAGGTAGTCAGGGGTATAAAGCATGCAGCCAATGCCATTAGATCAGTTTTTCTTGCCCTAGATGTCAGGTGCACTCCTAATGGGAAGGAATTATATATATAACAAGGTTATACCTCCAACAAGAAAGCAAATACACCAAAAAGCTTTTAAGCATAGTAAAGGAGAATAGAGGTATAGCCAAAATAAGTCAGGAGGTTGGAGGGAGGGTAACCAGGATTGCAACAGTGAATGCACTCGAGCATCTACATTTATGGTAAGTGTACACAACTGTACTATGTTCTTCATGTTTCACTGTTGCAGTTATCACATTTGGGTGGATTCCCAAAGCTCAGGATGGGAGGAGGAACGTAGATAGCATTAGGACCAACTATAAGGCCCTGCAAGACTGCAGTGGCAAAGCCAGCTCTAGATTTAGAGAAAACTGGCAAATGGTAATGCTTGGTGAAAGTGTGTACAGAACTCCAGGTAGCAGCTTCTAGGATGTCCTTGGTAAGGACGCATCTGAGAAAGGCTGTAGAGGTAGATGCAGCCCTGGTTGAATTGGGTCTAATCCCCTGTGGGATAGATTTTCCATGGTGCTTATAGCAGAAATGAATGCAATGGCCTATCCATTTAGAAATGGTTTGCTCTGAAATAGCCTTCCTCTCTGCCCCTGCAGCAAATTCCACCAGCAGTTGTTTAGAATTCCTTTGAGGTTTAGTCCTGTCCAAGTAAAATCTAAGTTGTTTGTGTACATCTAAGGAGTGCAGTATCCGTTCCCCTTTGTTTTGTGGATTAGAAAAGAAGGTTTACAAATGAATGAATTGATTAAGGGCCACATTGGATACCACCTTGGGCATGAAGGAGGGATTGGTCCTGAGGGACACCCTGTCTGCATGATAGATGATGAAAGGCTCCACTGCCATAAAGGCCTGTAATTCAGTTACCCTCCTTGCTGAAGTGATTGCTAAAAGGAAGGCTGTTTTCCAAGAAAGAAATGTTAACTCTGCACTTGCAGCTGGCTCAAAAGGAGGTAAAGTGAGTTTTTCCAATACAAAGTTAAGGTCCCAGGCTGGAATGGGCTCTCCTGGGTGGTGTTAAGTTTTTGGCCCCTCTGAGGAACTGCTTGAGCAGTGGAAGAGAGAAGAGGGTGGTTCTGTGTTGTAATGAGCTGAAACGGCTGAGGCATGAATTCTGGTGGAGGAGAAAGACAGGCCCTTGTGAAGCATCTCAGTTAAGTATTGAAGAATCTGAGGTAAATTGGGTGCTGCTGTGCCCATCCCTTGAGTTTGTTTCCAGGCACAGAATCTTTTCCATTTTTCAGCATAAGATTTTCTAGTACTAGGTCTCCTTGCTTCCAAAATGACCTCCAACACTTGTTTACTGAGGGATGGTAACAGAGAGATTAGGTAATTAGGCAGGCTGCCAGGTTCAGGGTTTGAAGCTGATGGTGCAGATCTGGCTCTCCTGCTGTGACAGCAGGGTAGGGGTCTGAAGGCATGTGCCATGGAGACAGCAGTGACACACTGTGCAAGGGGGGGGGGTACCAGTGTTGGTGTGGCCAGTGTGGTGCAGTCAGTATCATCCTTGGTTTGTCCTGTTTGATCTTTAGTAGTACTTTGGAGAGGGGAGGCAGAGGAGGAAAGGCATACATTGATATATTTTTCCAGCTGAAGGAAATAGCATCCACTTTCCAAGCTTGTTTGTGGGGAGTCCTTGAGCAGAATTTGTCCAATTGGTAGTTCTGGGGGGAGGCAACCAGGTCTATATCTGGGCTCCCCCCCATTTGTTTATCGACATGTTGAAAGTCTTTGGTTCCAGTTTCCACTCGTGTGGGTCCATGAGATTTCTGCTTAGTTCGTCTGCTAGTGTATTTAGGTTTTCTGGCAGGAATTGAGCCTGTAGATGCACTTGGTAGCTCAAAGCTGTGTTCTACAGATCCATGGCTAGTCTGCAGAGGAGGTAGGAATGGGTACCCCACCTGCTTGCTTATGTACCACATAACAGTGGTGTTGTTCGTCTTTACCATTAATTGTCCTGGAACGATGTGGTCCTTGAAGGCTCTCAGAGCATTCTGTAATGCTAACATTTCTTTTTGATTGATATGCAAGTGCATTTGACTTAGGTTCCATTTGCCCTGAATGCACTTCCCTGCCAGGTGAGCCCCCCCATGCATAGTCTGATGCATCTGTTAGGGTTTGGGCGGCAGGGGGTAGAGTGCATGGTAGTACCTTGTTTTGGTGGAAGGCCTCTGCCCACCAAAGGAACTCTAACTGTAGGCAAGGTATGATAGGAATCATTGCTTCTAGATCCTGGGAATGTTGACACCATAGGCTTTTTAAATACCATTGTAGTTTCCTCATATGCAGTCTTGCATATGGAATCAGTAAAATGCAGGAGGCCATGAACCCCAATGCTTCCAGTATTTGCCTTGCAGATAGTAGGGTTTTTGTCACCACCAGTTTGAAGTAACTTGTCAAATGAATTTGTTTCTCTGACATTTGGAAAGCCATCTGGGAAGTTGTGTTCAAGCTTGCTCCCAGGAATATAATTTGTTGACAGGGCACCAGATGTGATTTATTTTCGTTTATGGTGGACCCCAGACAAGTTAGCACCTTTTGTACAAATGCCAGATGATTCAAAAGTATGTCCTGGCTTTCTGCCTGAATAAGACAATCGTCCAGGTATGGGTATATTTGAATATTTCTTTGCCTGCAAAATGCAATGACTGGAGCTAGGCACTTTGTGAATACCCTGGGTGCAGTAGATAAGCCAAAGGGCAGTGCATGGAACTGATAGGGAATGTAGTCTGCTTTGAAGCGTATGTATCTTCTGCCAGATTCCCTGATTGGGATGTGCAGGTAGGCTTCCTTTAAATCCAGTGTTGCCAACCAGGCATCCTTGCCTAGCTTAGGAAGCAACTGGTGAAGAGTTAGCCTCTTGAATTTTGGGATCACCAAAAAGGTATTTAGGATAGAATGATCCAGGATAGGGTGTCATGAGTTGTCTTTTCTGGGTTCCAAGCAAAGTCTTGAGTAGATACCTTGTCCCTTTTCCTCTTCTGGTACAGTATGAATAGCCTTTATGCTTAAGAGAGAGAGTACTTGCTTTTGAGCCGCTGCCCACTGATTTGGGGGTACATCTGGCCAACCGTTTGGTGTTGTTAACATGTGAAAGTAAAATCTTTATCCTTGGGAAACTATATTTAAAACCCATTTGTCCTGGGTAATGAGTTCCCATTTTTTTTTTTTGCCTGGAGAGCAATCTTTCCCCCTAAAGGAGCAGTCAGTTTAGAAGTGCTTGGAAGTTTTAAAGTTAAGTCATTGAGACAGCTTACCATCGGGGGAGTCTTACTACTCCCTGATTTGGAAGTGAGAGCCCCCCACTGCTTAGTCCTGTGCATACCCTGGGACTGAAGCCTGGGTGTTCTGCTGATTCTGGGTTTGGACTGAGAAGGTCTGGAAGAGGCAGGAAAGGACCAATTCTTAGAGGGCCAATGCCTACTAAATCTTGGAGGCTGTACCTGTATGAAATATTTAACAGTTTGCATAGATTTAGCTTTTTCCTCCATCTTTGTAAGTACTTCTAATGCTTTGTTGCCAAACAGGTGGTCCTGATTTAAGGGAGCATCCAGCAACTTAGCTTTAACATGATCCCGCAAAGATTGCTCCTTAAGCCAAGCATGTCTTCTAGATACAGACCCAGTGACTGCAGCCCTGCAAGTTGCCTCTAGTGAATCAAAACCACTTTGCAAAGTATGTTTTCCAACTTGTTTAGCAGAATGCATTAAATCCTGCAAATCCTTAGTTTCAGCTCAGTCAGGAATCAACATACTTTTCTCTTTAAGCAATCCAATAATATGCTGTTGATTCTTTAACATATGAAACTGGCAGTTTAAGGCCCTAATGGCCAAGGTTGCAGAAGTGTATACTATCTTACCCCATCTATCCAGTGCCCTGGAATCTCTATCAGAGGGGGTAGGATTTTTTGTCAGTAGTAGCCTTAATGCCCTTGGGTCCCTGTGAAATGGTCTCAGGATCCGTAGTAGGATTTTTAAAAAGGAACTTGTGAGAGTCATGAACCCTGTAATATCTATCAGGTTTTCTGGGTGCAGGAGGTAAAGAATCAGGGGCCAAGCTAGATTCCAAAAAGGCATCAGCAACAATGTCTAGTACAGGAGAGATAGCTAAAGGCATGTGTTGGGGCAGGAGTAAGAAACCCCTAAGCCTCTTTTTAGAATAAGACTAATCCTGGCTTTCCTAGCGAAAAATGCTCCCTAAGAGTATGCAAGGTTTCACCAAAAGAAAAATCCTCTGGGGGTGAAGCAGAGGGAATAGAGTCCTCTGCATCAGAATTCTCATAGGTAGATAAGGGTAAATCTTGGTCATCAGAGGAAAAGTACAGTTTTGTACACTTACCATAAATGTAGATGATCGAGTGTATTCACTGTTGCAGTCATCACTACTGGGTTATCCTGCTGGCAGGCAGCCCTCAGTCGGCCAGAATTCCAAAGTCTTGGTCCGGCATTGGCTGCTGTCACTTCTTCCCTGACGTCAGTGCGCCAGGGGTATTTAGGTTGCAGCCGACGCCATTTTCTTCAGTGTTTCTTCCCCAGATGTCAGGTGCCCAACAAAAGGCTAATAAATTATGCCAATAAAACATGCATGCACCAAAATAAACAATGCCCCCCTCTACAAGCAAATACACCATAGAGGTTGTATAGAATAGAGAAGTATAGATGAGTCCCAGAAAAAATAAGGGGGTGGAGGGAGGGCAACCCAGACTGCAATAGTGAATACACTCGAACATCTACATTTATGGTAAGTGTACACAACTGTACTATGTTCATCGTGTTTCACTGTTGCAGTCATCACTGTTGGGTAGAATCCCAAAGCTATGGATGGGAGGATGGCTAAAGAGCATTAGGAGCGGCTATGAGGCCCTGCAGCACTGCAGTGGCAAAGCCTGCCCTGGATCTAGAATAGAGAGGTAAATTGTAGTGCTTAGTGAAGGTGTGCACTGAAATCCATGTAGCAGCCTCTAAAATGTCTTTGGTTGGAACTCCCCTGAGGAAGGCTGCTGATGTGGCAGCAGCTCTGGTTGAATGTGGCCTAATGTTAGGTACTGGTTTGCCATGATGAGAATAGCAGAAACTGATGCAGTGGCCAATCCACTTGGATATAGTTTGCTTTGTATTGGCCTTTCCTTGTGGTCCTGCAGCATATGCCACTAGTAATTGCTCTGTTTTCCTGAAGGCTTTGGTTCTGCTCAAATAGAAATGTATCTGTCTGTGTATGTCTTTTTGCATGGTTTTGCACACTGAGCAGCGTTGGGCAGTGCCGCCTAAACAGGTTTAAACTATTCCAGACTCCACAAAGTCTGCTCTTCACTTTTTCCCTTAGAACTGTTCAAACTCTCAAAGTAAGCACACTATTCTCTTTCTAAAGCCCTGCACTTGCTCAGTTCTTATAAGGAAACACTAACTAACTAAAGCACTACACCCTCCTTGACTTCTCATAAGTATTAGGCTCCCGATTGGTCCTTCCTGATAAAGTGAAAAATCAGTTCCCTTCCCTAATCTGATCAGTAAAAAAACAGTTCCCTATACTAATCTGGTATGTCCAAGGGTCAGTTTCAGAGTTACTCTCCAGTCCAGCTGGTGAATCTGGGAATTTTGAGGCAATGTTACAATTGCCTTATGTACACAGACAACCCTCTCCTCCTTCCAACAAACTCCAATACATGTGAGAGATGCAGTTACACAGCCAAACTGGAGACAGAGCTCTCTCAACCCAAGACTAGTAAAGTCAGTCAGGAGGAAAAAGTAACCACCCGCACCACAAGTCCAGTCTCACATAGATCTATTGCATCTGCATACCCAACACATAAACACATAAAAACATACTCGGAGGCTCTAAATAGATCTGCCTAAACAGCAAAGACCTCCTAAGCAGATATCCAAGCAACAGCCACCCCTCAACAAAACCCACGAATCATACATCTCACAAAGTCAGTGTCCCTCACAGTCACAGCCCTTAAGACCAAACAACACACCAAATACACTTGTTATAGGAGACTCTATTGTCCGGCACACTGATGTCCCGCTCACCAGACTGGACAAGGAGAAGGTCACTGTAAGCTGCCTGTTGGGTGCCAGGATCTGCCACATAACACAAGCACTCAAGTTACTCCAAAGCAATTACAAGTATGACTCCATCATTGTCCATGCTGGTGTGAATGACCTGAGACGTACCTCCCTGGACTACATGAAAAGAGACATAGAGGAGCTCTCTGATCATGTAGCCCAGGCTGGTATGACCCTGACCTTGAGTAGCATCTTGCCCTCACCAAGGATGATGCCATGGTATGAAGACAAAATGATCAGTTTCAACAATTGGCTAAAGTATTTGTGTCATTCAAAGGGGATCCAGTGTCTGTCAGTCTGGGATGACATGATTGATAAGCCACATTGCTTCTCTAGGGATGGCTTTCACCTGTCACCCTTAGGCTTTCGTATACTGGCCAAGGCTCTTGTCACCCCCATAGTGCCTTTTTAGGCAAGGCTCAAAGGACAAACCCACCTCTATAGACAACCCAAGGTTAAAAAAACTAAGGGTAATGCTACTCAATGCCAGAAGTCTAAACCTCAAGATGCACGCACTCGAGGCTCTCCTCAGTATGGAGAAAATCGATGTCTGTGCAGTAACAGAAACCTGGTTCAAGGCTCCTGAGAGCACCTCAGTACTACCAGGTTATAACTCATACCATGCGTTTCGGCCCCAAAACTCGGACCGAAGCACAAAAGGAGGAGGAGTATCTATATTCATCAAAGATACCTACACCTCCAGGTTAGTGGCACTGCACGAAGCATTGAAAATCATCCATGTGCAACTAACAGCAGGCAAAACTGCCTTTCAGTTTGTAGTCTGCTACAGAACACCCTCCCTATTACAGGAACCCCACTTGGCATTCCTGAGAACACCGGAGAATATGAAGGTCTCTCCAAACACTATGTTATTGGGTGACTTCAACTACCCAAACATTGACTGGGAAAACTACTCAAGCCCAAACACCCTCACCCAATGGTTCCTTGAATTTATAAACTCAAGTGCGATGGAACAACTGCTCACCACTCCCATAAGAGGAAACAACATATTAGACCTGGTCATCACCAACATGGGGACTCTATGTTCCACACCAGAGGTAAACCCCTAATTGGTAAGATCAGACCATAAACAAATTTTCCTGGACATCCATATCCCGTCCCTACCCCCAGCCAAGGAAATCACTGTAAAGAATTTCTCAAAAGCCAACTTTGCACTTCTCAAGACTGAGGTGGAATCCTTCAAAGCCCCCGGGCCATAGGATAATACAGCCCAATCCGCAGAATCCTTTACAAATGCTTTCTATGAGCACCTGCAGGAATGCATGGATCATGCGATCCCAAATAAAATAAAGACCCACTCCTCCAAAAACAGGAGCTCTGTCTGGTGGACCCCGGCCATAAATAAGCTATACAACAGAAGGAGGAAGCTACTACATGACAGAGCAAAATCCCAAAAAGGGAAGGCATCTCTGATCAGTATTAGCAAGAAACTTCGATCCCTCATAAAATCATCAAAGGCCAGTTTCAAAAGAAAAATTGCCCTAGACACTAAAGATAATCACAAGGCCTTCTTTAGTTATGTCAGGAATATGGGTGGTAACTCCCAGATATGCTCTGAATTGTTGCATAACAGTACTAAATGTACCAAACCTACAGACATAGCCAACATTCTGGCAGACAGATTCAGCGTTAACTTCTCCCCCCTTCCCCCCAAAGGAGCAAATGCCTATCCCAACTGTATGTAACCTCCCTGACATCACAGATGAACAGGTGAAAGCTGCCCTCTCCAAAGCAAAAAACACAGCATCTATGGGACCGGACGGTGTCCCAGGCTGTGTCCTACATGAGCTCCAAGAAGAACTGAACCCTCACATTAAGTCACTGTTAAACTTAGCCTTACTACAGGATATGAACCCAAAGAATGGCGAACAGCTACAGTGGTCCCACTCCACAAAGGTGGCACCACAACGGACCCCCTGGAACTATTGCCCTATAACCCCAACTAGTCTGGTCTGTAAAGCTATGGAGTGTATTATCATGGAACTCATAAACAAAGACATTGGGAACCTCCAGACACTGGACACTACCCAATTCGGCTTTGTTAAGGACAGATCTTGCCTCTTAAACCTAGTTGATTTCTTTGAAACAGTTACCAAAGCCATAGATGAGGGCAAGGTAGTCCACACAGCCTACCTGGACCTCACAAAAGCCTTCGACACAATACCCCACTCGGGCATCATAAATAAGCTTAATAGCTTAACTATCAACCCCTATGTCACAAGATGGGTTGCAAACTGGCTCAGGGATAGAACCCACATGGTTAGAATTGCAGGTGCCACGTCCGAATCCAAACCAGTTACAAGTGGCATCCCACATGGCTCAGTTCTGGGACCTCTCTTATTTGGTATATACTTCTCTGAGGTACAGGCTAACACAGGGGGACTCTGGCTGACAAAGTTCACAGATGACTGCAAACTGGGAGCCATAATCGACTCTCCAGCTGACACAAGCATCCTCCAATAGGGTCTCACAGAGATGGATGCTTGGTGCCAGAGCCACGGCCTCAAGCTAAATGCTAAAAAGTGCATAGTCATCCCCTTTGGGAAAAACAAAGTGCCCACAAATTACCACATAGGTGGTAATCCATTAAGTACGGAGGAAGTAATTAGGGATTTAGGGACCCACGTAGATAGTAATCTCTCCTGTGACAATCACGTTGCCAAAGTGGTTAGAAAGACCTTCTATATAGCCCACCTTATCACGAAAGGGTTCGCATCTACATCAAGAGAGGTCATTGTGCCCCTCTACTCATCACTCATCAGGCCTATAATTGAATACAGTGCCCCTTTTGGGATGTACCTTACCCGACACCTGCAACAACTGAAGAGACCCCAAAAGTACCTCACCAAGAGGATCATGGGCCTCAAACAGATGTCCTATGCAGCTCGACTAAAGAAACTCCAGATCTACTCACTTGCTTACCTCCTACTCAGAGGCGATCTATGCCTGACGTACAAAGCCATGTCTAACCCAGAATTAATGGACATGCTCCTCCTCAAAAAATCCAAATCCCTTAGAGTTACACGCTCCAGGGACTTAAACCTCAGCACAAAAATAAATTGGACATGCTGGAGGGACAGATTAATTTCCCAGAGGCTCCCCTCACTCTGGAATAGAATCCCAATTCATGTTAGACAAAGTCCCTCGCTGACCCTCTTCAAGCGAAACCTGGACGCATGGATGGGAAATCGCAAATTCACCCCTGGAGTCTCTTCTGTGTCCCTGCTTGACAGCGGCACAGTAAACTAATCTTAAAGGACTGCCTACTGTGACCTACTATACAGAGGCACAGTAGGCTAATCTAATAGGGAGGTGAAAGCCAAATACACTATGGCTAGGCTTATAAATGCCCTAGGGCAGATAGCCTAGTATCTACCTATGAACCTATAAGAATGCAGAATTCTCTCCCCTTTATTCTGTGGGTTTGGCTAGAAAGTAGGCAGGTGACTAGTTTGGTTAAGGGCTACTTTTGATACTACTTTAGGCATGAAAGTTGGGTTCGTCCTTAGAGAAACCCTGCCTGGATGGAAAATAATAAAAGGTTCCACAGCCATGAGTGCTTGTAGCTCTCAAACTCATCTTGCAGAAGTTATTGCTAAGAACAGAGATGTTTTCCAAGATAAAAACTTTATATCAGCAGTAGCGGCTGGCTCAAAAGGAGGCAGAGTGAGCTTTTCTAAAAAATAATTGAGGTCCCAAGTAGGGACTGGTGATCTCCTAGTAGGCCTTAGGTTTTTGGTCGCTCTGAGGTACTGCCTTAGTAAGGGATGAGAGAAGATAGGTGGATCAGTATTGTAATGGGCTGATATTGCAGAGGCATGGATCTTTATAGATGAGAAGGATAGGCCTTTGTGCAACAACTCTGTTATGTATTGTAAATTGCAAGGAATATTTGCTAATGCTGAGTCAATTTCTTGAGCCTGGTTCCAAGTACAGAATCTCTTCCATTTTCCATCATAAGATTTTCTAGTACTAGGCCTTCTGGCCTCCAGGATGACGTCCATTACTTGCTTGGTGAGGGGAGTGCTTTGCATGGTTACAGTATCTGCCATGCTGCTAGATTTAATGTTTTTAGTTGACTGTGCAGAATCTGATTGTTTTTCAGAGACAGTAGGCTTGGAGTTTGAGGTAAGATCTAGGCTGGTCCTTGTGACAGGTTCCTTAGAGTTGAGTACCAGTACTGGTGGGGCCAGTCTGCGGCAATTAGTATCATTTTTGGCTTTTCTTGTCTGACTTTTAGGAAAACCTTGGGAAGGAGAGGCAGTGGGGGAAAGGCATATACTGATAGATTTTTTCCAGCTGAAGGATAAGGCATCCACTTTCCATGCTTGTCTGTGATACGTCCTTGTGCAGAAAGTCTTTTGTTGGCAGTTGTGGGGAGATGCAAATAGGTCTATGCACGAGCATTCCCATTTCCTTATTATCATGTTGAAGATTTGAGGATCCAATTTCCATTCATGGGGATCCATGAGGTTTCTGCTGAGGTTGTCTGCCAGAGTGTTTATTTTTCCTGGCAGGAATTGTGTCTGCAGATGTACTTGATAATTCAGTGCTGTGTCCCACAGAGTCATAGCTACTCTGCAAAGGGGGTAAGAGTGAGTGCCCCCTGCTTGTTTATGTACCACATAACTGTGGTGTTGTCCGTCTTTATTAATAGAGGTCCTGGACTTAACAGGTCCTTGAAAGCTGTCAGGGCATTCTGAACAGCTAGCATCTCTTTTAGACTGATATGTAGATGCTTTTGGTTTTCCGCCCATGTTCCTTGAATACATTTTCCTGCCATGTGGGCTCCCCAGGTATAATCTGATGCCTCCATTGTTAAGGTATGTTTGGCTGGGGTAAGAGAGAATGGCTGTCCCTTGTTCTGGTGACAGGCCTTTGCCCACCATTGAAATTCCTGTTGTAGGCAGGGTATAATTACAACAATTGTTTCCAGGCTGTGGCAATGTTGAGACCAAACACTTTTTAGGTACCATTGTAGTTTCCTCATATGCCGTCTTGCATATGGAATTATTAGTATGCAGGATGCCATGAAACCCAAGGCCTGCAGAATTTTTCTTGCAGATAGCTGGGTCTTTGCAGCCAACATTTTGAAACAGGTAGCCAGTTGCCTTTGTTTGCCTGGCATGAGATAAGCCATCTGGGTCGTAGTGTCTAATTTTCCACCCAGGAGTATTATCTGTTGGGAGGGTACTAGTTTTGATTTATTTTCGTTTACTGTGTACCCTAAGCATGTTAATACTTTCTTTACAAACACCAGATGTTGTAGTAGGAGGTCTTTGTTGTCTGCTTGAATGAGGCACTCATCCAGGTAGGGATATATTTGTACTTCTCTTTGTCTGCAGAATGCCATTACTGGTGCCATGCACTTTGTGAAGACCCTGGGCACAGTAGATAAGCCAAAGGGCAGCACAGAAAATTGGTAGTGTTTTGAGCCAGCTTTGAACCTTAGGTATTTTCTGCATACTGGCCTGATTGGGACATGCAGGTATGCCTCTTTCAGATCTAAGGTTACCAGCCAAGCATTCCTGCACAGCATGGGTAGAAGTTCCTGCAGCGTCAACATTTTGAATTTTGGAATATCCAGATAAGTGTTTAGAATCGATAAATCTAGAATTGGTCTCCATGTTTTATCCTTTCTGGGGACCAGGAAAAGTCTTGAGTAAAATCCTTGTCCTTGCTTTCGGTCTGGTACTTGCTGAATGACCCTCATGTCCATGAGGGATAATACTTGTTTTTCTGCCTCTACCCATTGATTTTTTGGCAGATCTGGCCATCCGTTTGCCCTTGGTAGGGTATGGAAATTAAACTTGTAGCCCTTTGATACTACGTCTAAGACCTATTTGTCCTGGGTTATTAGGAGCCAATTTTGCCAAAAAAGTGCTAGTTTTCCCCTTAAAGGAGCTGCTTGAAGATAAGTGCTTGGTACTAGAAATGGGAAGTCATTGTGACTGCTTTCTGTATGGCTGTGACTTTTCTTCTCCACCCTTGGGAGTGGATGCACCCCACTGCCTAGGCCTGTATGAGCCCTGGGGCTGGGATCTCCCTCTAGGGCACCTATATCTGCCCCTTTGTGGTCTGTTTGAAATTGGAAAGGACCATTTTTTAGAAGGCCAGTGTCTGCTAAACCTTGGAGGCTAAACCTGCAAAAAATTCTTGACTGTTTGCATAGATTTGGCTTAATTCTCCATTTTCTTTAATACCTCCTGTGCTTTAACAACAACAAAAGAAAAACATCATGCTGTAAAGGAGCATCTAATAATTTTGCTTTAACATGATCAGGTAAACTTTGTTCATTTAACCAAACATGCCTCCTAATGACAGTACCTGTTACTGCAGCCCTACAAGAGGCCTCCAAAGAATCAAAACCACATTGCAGAGTATGTTTTCCCACTTGTTCAGTTGCATGCAATAAATCCTGCATTTGTTTATTTTCTGCACATTCAGCAATTGTCAACATTTTCTGTTTAATCAATGACATAAGATATTGTTAATATTTGAGCATATGAAACTGACAGTTTAAGGCCCTTATAGCCAAGGTTGCAGAAGTATAAATCTTTTTTCCCCATCTGTCTAGAACTCTAGATTCCTTGTTGGAGGGGATAGGGTTTTTTGCAGTGGCCACCTTGACCCCTTTGGGACCCTGAGAGATAGTTTCTGGGTCAGCAGCAGGGTTTTTGAAAAGGAATTTGTGAGAATCTGGAACCCTCTAATACCTATTGGGCTTGTCTGGAGCCGGAGGTAAGGTATCAGGGGTCATACAGGACTCTGTAAACACATCATCTACTATGTCTAGCACAGGTGGGATAGCCAGTGGCCTATGTTGTGGGAGTAAAAGGAAGTCCCTGAGTCTTTTCTTAGATTCTGAGTACTCTTGACTTTCCCAATGGAAATGTTTTCTCTTTTCATGCAAGGTTTCCCCAAAAGAATAATCCTCAGGAGGAGAGGCTGAAGGGATAGAGTCTTCAGCATCAGAATCCTCATGGGGAGGAAGGGAATATTCCTGATCAGAGGAGGAGACAGAAGAAATGGAAACCTGATCAGAACAATCATCATCTGGCTCTTGCCTAGGCCTCTTATCAAGAGGTGGATGTGAACCCCTGATCAAAGTAAGCAGGTCTTCGGCCACCTTGAGCATATTTTTTTTAGGTCTGAAGGCCTGATCATAAGAATGCTGCACTTGTTTCTTTGTCTTTGAAGGAGCTTTAGTCTTTGCCTTTGAAGCTGAAGTCATTTTAACATATAGATGAGTAGGCCTGATAACACCCTCAGAAGCCGGTGCCTGCACAGCAGCTCCAGACCCATCCGAGGGAATAGTATCCGAAGGTCCTGCCTTGAGTTTCTAAAGGCCTGGTTGCCTCCTTGTGGGAGTTGATATCGGTCTGCAGTTCCAAACTGGCGGTCGTCAGGGGCTACGAAAGTGTCTCACTGAGGACTGATGAACCGGCAACTGGCTGAAGTGAAACATCGTCATCAGTTTTGGACCTCAGAGGCCTGTCTTTTTCCTTTTCTCTGCGTTTCTTGTGAATTGCGGTAGTCGGATGGCTATCCGATGACATTTTGTAATTAAATCGTCTGCCAAAATAATGAAAAGCAAAATCGTATTGATGCTTTATAGTGCGTTGGTTAAATCTAGCACAAAACCGACAACTAGCTACATTGTGATCAGGGCCTAGGCAAGGAATACAGTAAGAATGAAAGTCCTTACGAAGTATTTGCTTCCCAAAAGAAATACAATTATTAACTTATTATGACATCAGTCTGGAGCAAGAAAAAAGTTTCCCCAATGGGGTACTTAGCTTTAATGAAGACTTCGGATCTGAAATTCGAACACGAAAATCTCAGGAGTTGGCCGATCGGCACTTGCGAACTGCTTTGCTTCGGGCACCGTGCGGCAAGAAAGACTGAAGAAAATGGCGTCGGCTGCAACCTAAATACCCCTGGCACACTGACGTCAGGGAAGAAGCGACAGCAGCCGACGCCGGACCAAGACTTTGGAATTCTGGCCTACTGAGGGCTGTCTGCCAGCAGGATAACCCAACAGTGATGACTGCAACAGTGAAACACGAACATCAGAAATTTCAGAATTCTGATCAGAAGTATCATAAGCAAATTCAGTCCTAGGTCTCTTATAGGGGGAGGTTGGCTTCCCCCTGATTAAAGTAATAAGGTCTTGAGTCATTTTTATCATTTGTTCTTTAGGCATAGAGGCCTGACAATGCAGTCTGGGTGTCAGTTTTCTAGGCATTTGAGTTTTAGGCCTTGAAGAAGAAGATGGCATCAGTTTAATATGCAAGTCAGTAGGCCTGAATACACCCTCAGAAGCTGGTGCCAGCACAGCTGTTCCGGACCCATCCAAGGTAGAGACATCTGCAGGTTCCACAGTTGAAGCATCTCGTGGCATACCAGACTCTGAATGGGTCTCAGTAGAGGCCTGCGAATCTGACGTAGCGGGTATCAGGAGCTGCAAAAGCACTCACTGAGTACCGGCAAACTGGCAACTAGCTTAGGAGAAGCATCGTCAGCAGCTTTGGACCTAGGCGGCCTGTCTCTGTCTTTATCTTTGCATTTTTTGGGAATTTCGGTAGTCAGGTGACTTACCAAAGACATATCTGGATAATTGAACTGAGTACCAAAAAATTTAGAAGTGTATATATGCTGACAACAAATAGTTCATTGTTTAAATAAGGCACATAACTGATAGCGAGGTACATTGGGGTCAGGGCCTAGGCAAGGAATACAGTACAAATGAAAATCTTTATGAGGTATTTGCTTTCCACAAGAAATACAATTATTGACTTTTACTGGCATCAATTAAGAGCAAGAAAAAGTTTATGCAATGGGGTACTTAGCTTTAGTTGAAGACTTCGGTTTTGAAACTCGAAAATGAAAATTTCAGGAGTCGGCTGACCGGCACTTGCGAACTGCTTCTGCTTCAGGCACCACACAGCAAGAAAGAGTGATGTAAAAGCGTGGGCGGCATGCTTTATACCCCTGACTACCTGACGCCATGGAAGACAGCAACCAACACAGGACCCAAGACTTTGATAATCAGGCCGACTGAGGGCTACTGCAAGCAGATAACCCAAATGTGATGACTGCAACAGTGAAACACGAAGAATATCTGGTGCAGACTTCATGCACCATGCCTCTGCCTTTACTGAGAGCTGGTACAGACCTCAGGCAACATACCTCAGCCTTGTGCTGAGACCTGATACAGACCTCAGGTACCATGCTTCAACCTTGTATTGAGACCCGGTACAGACCTCATGCACCATGTCTCAGCCTTGTACTGACACATGGTACAGACCTCATACACCATGTCTCAGCCTTGCACTGAGACCTGGTACAGACCTCATACACCATGCCTCAATCTTGGTCTGTAACCTGGTACAGACCTCATGCACCATGCCTCATCCTTGTACAGAGAGCTGGTACCGACGTCATGCACCATGCCTCAGCCTTGTACTGGGAGGTGGTACAGACCTCATGTACAATGCCTCATCCTTGTACTGAGACCTGGTACAGACCTCATGCACCATGTCTCAGCCTTATACTGAGACCTAGTTCAGACCTCATGCACCATGCTTCAGCCTTGTACTGAGACCTGGTACAGACCTCAGGCAGAATGCCTCAGCCTTCCACAGACCTGGTACAGACCTCAAGCACCATGCCTCAGCCTAGTAATGAGACCTGGTAAAAACCTCAGACGTCATGCCACAACCTTGTACTGAGACATGGTACAGACCTTATGCACCATGCTTCAGCCTTGTACTGAAAACTGGTTCAGACCTCATGCAACATGCCTCAGCCTTGCCCTGAGACCTGGTAATGACCTCATGCACCATGCCTCATCCTTATATTGAGACCTGGTACAGATCTCATACACCATGCTTCAACCTTCTTCTGAGACCTGGTACAGACCTCATGCACCATGCCTCATCCTTATACTGAGACCTGGTACAGCTCTCATACACCATGCTTCAGCCTTGTCCTGAGACTGGGTACTTACCTCTTGCACCATGCCTCAGCCTTGCACTGAGAGCTGGTACAGACCTTATGTGCCATGCCTTAGCCTTCTACTGAGAGCTGGTACAGACCTCAGGCACCATGTTTCAGCCTTATACTGACACCTGGTACAGATCTCAGGCACCCTGCCTCAGCCTTGTTCTGAGACCTGGTACTGACCTCATGCAGCATTCCTCCGCCTTATACTGAAAGCTGGTACAGATCTCAGGTACCATGACTCAGCCTTACACTGGTACCTGGTAGATACCTCACGCACCATGCCTAAGCCTTGTACTGAGACCTGGTGCAGACCTCAGGCACAATGCCTCAGCCTTCCGCAGACCTGGTACAGACCTCAAGCACCATGCCTCAACCTAGTAATGAGACCTGGTACAAACCTCAGACACCATGCCTCAACCTTGTAGTGAGACATGGTACAGACCTCATGCAGCATGTCTCAGCCTTGTACTGAGATTTGGTAGAGACCTCAGGCACCATGCCTCAGTCTTGCACAGAGACCTGGTAGAGATGTCAGCCACCATGTCTCAGCCTTGTACTGACACCTGGTACAGACCTCATGCACCATGCCTCAGCCTTGCACAGACCTGGTACAGACCTCATGCACCATGCCTCAGCCTTATACTGAGGCCTGGCACATACTTCAGGCAACATGCCTCGTCCTTGTACTGAGAGCCTGTACAGACTTCATGCATCATGGCTTAGCCTTGTACTGGGAGGTGGTACAGACTACATGTACCATGCCTCATCCTTGTACTGAGACCTGGTAGAGACCTCAGGCACCATGCCTTAGCCTTGTACATAAATCTAGTAGAGACCTCAGGCACCATGCCTCAGCCTTGCACAGACCTGGTACAGACCTCATGCATCATGCTTCAGCCTTGCACAGACATGGTACAGACCTCATGTGCCATGCCTCAGCCTAATACTGAGGCCTGTTACAGACCTCAGGCACCATGCCTCAGCATTATATTGGGAAGTGGTACAGACCTCATAAACCATGCCTCATCCTTGTACTGAGACCTGGTATAGACCTCAGGCAACATGCCTCAGCCCTGTACTGAGACCTGGTACAGACATCATGAAAGATGCCTCAGCCTTCTACTTAGACGTGGTACAGACCTCAGGCACCATGCCTCATCCTTGTACAGAGAGCTGGTACAGACCTCATGCACCATGACTCATCCATGTGATGAGACCTGGTACAGACTTCAGGCACCATACCTCAGTCTTGTACTGGCACCTGTTACTGACCTCAGGCACCATGCCTCAGCCTTGTACTGGCACCTGTTACAGACCTCAGGCACCATGCCTCAACCTTGTACTGGCATCTGTTACAGACCTCAGGCAGCATGCCTCAGCCTTGTACTGAGACCTGATACAGACCTCATGCACTATGACTCAGCCTTATACTGAGACCTGGTACAGACGTCATGTACCATCTTTCAGCCTTGTACTGAGAGCTGGTACAGACCTCAGGCATGAAGACTCAGACTTGTACTGAGAAAGTACAGTTGTGTACACTTACCATAAATGTAGATGTTCGAGTGTATTCACTGTTGCAGTCTTTACATTTGGGTAATCTGCTGGCAGGTTGCCCTCTGTTGGCCTGAATAACAAAGTCTTGGGTCCTGCATCAGTTGCCATCTCTTCTTCCATAATGTCAGGTCATCATGGGTATAAAACATGCAGCCAACACCATTTTAATTACTTTTTCTTGCCCCAGATGTCAGGTGCCCCCCAAATGGGGTGCAAAAAATATTTATAAATAAATATATATATATATATATATATATATATATATATACACATGTAATTTAGAACAGAAAACATATACCTCCAACTAAAAGCAAATACACCAAAAAGGCTTTTGAGCATAGTAAAGGAAAGAAGAGGTATAATAAGAGAGAAAAAGGGGGCTGGCGAGTGGGTAACCAGGACTGCAACAGTGAATACATTCGAACATCTACATTTATGGAAAGTGTACACAACTGTACTATGTTCTTCATGTTTCACTGTTGCAGTCATTACATTTGGGTAGAATCCCAAAGCTATGGTTGGGAGGATGGAATTATACCACATTAGGAGCAGCTATAAGGCCCTGCAGGACAGCAGTGGCAAAGCCTGCTCTGGATTTAGAGAAGAGAGGTAAATGGTAATGTTTGGTGAACGCATGAACTGAGCTCCAAGTAGCAGCTTCTAGAATGTCTCTGCTAGGAACTCCTCTGAGAAAAGCTGCAGAAGTAGATGCAGCCCTGGTGGAATGGGATCTGATCCCCTTGGGGACAGGTTTACCACGGTGCATGTAGCAGAAACTAATAGGTTCATAGGTTCATAGGTTCATACTAGGCTATCTGCCCAAGGGCATTTATAAGCCTAGCCAGAGTTTTGTGGCTTTCGCCACCCCTTTAGTTTGGAGTATACTATGCCCATTATTTTGCTGTGCCTCTGTCAAGCAGTGACACTGATATAATCCCTGGGGTATATCTGCGATCTCCCATCCATTAGTCAAGATTTCTCTTGAATAAAGCCAGCGAGGTGCTCTGCCTCACATGTACCGGGATTTTGTTCCACAGCATAGGGAGTCTCTGGGTGATGAATCTGTCCCTCCAGCAGGTCCTATTAATATCCGTGTCAAGGTTTAAGTCTCCCGCCCTTGTAGTTCTGAGGGATCTAGATTTTTTTGAGGTGAAGCATGTTCATCAATTCTGGGTTGGACATGGCCTTGTATGTCAGGCACAGGTCACCTCTGAGCAGACGGTAAGCGACTGAGTAGAGCTGAAGTTCCTTCAGTCGGGCAGGATAGGAAATATTTTTGAGACCCTTTATCCTTTTGGTGAGGAACTTTTGGGGCCTTTCCAGTTGCTGCAGGTGTCATGTCAGATACATTCCGAATGGGGCATTGTACTCAATCATTGGCCTGATGAGTGATGAGTACAGGGGGACGATGACTTCCCTTGATCCAGATGCGAATCCCTTCATGATCAGGTGGGCAATGTAGAAGGTCTTCCTAACTACTTTGGCAACATGAGTATCAAATGAAAGGTTACTGTCAACCTGGGTACCCAGATCCCTGATAACCTCTTCTGTGCTTAGTGGGTTGCCGCCTATATGGTAACTAGGGGTAACCTTGTTTTTCCCGAAGGGTATGACTATGCATTTTTTGGCGTTTAACTTTAGGCCATGGTTCTGGCACCAGTTTTCCGTTTCTATAAGACCCTTCTGTAGGATATCTGTGTCAGATGTGTTCTCAACTATGGCGCCCAGTTTGCAGTCATCTGCAAATTTTGTCAGCCATAAACCTCCTGTGTTTGCTTGTACTTCTGAAAAGTAGATGCTGAACAGGAGAGGGCCCAGGACTGAGCCCTGTGGGACACCACTTGTGACAGGCTTTGAGTCTGACATGGCGCCAGCGACTCTGACCCTGTGGGTTCTGTCACTTAGCCAATTTGCAACCCATCTTGTGATGTATGGGTTTACATTTAAGCTGATGAGTTTTTCAATGATACCTGAGTGGAGTATTGTGTCGAAAGCCTTTTCCAGGTCAAGGTAGGCTGTATGGACTGCCTTTCCCTCATCAATGGCCTTGGTGACTGTTTCGAAAAAGTTCACCAGGTTTAAAAGGCATGATCTGCCCTTGACAAAGCCAAACTGGGTCGGATCCAAAGTCTGCAAGTCTCCTATGTCTTTATTTATGAGTTCCATTATGATCCTCTCCATAGCTTTGCAGATCAAGCTTGTCAAGCTGATGGGACTGTAATTTCCCGGGTCGGTGGAGGCACCTCCTTTGTGAAGTGGGACCACAGTTGCCGTACGCCACTCCTTAGACACGTATCCTGAGGGGAGGCTAAGATTAAACAGCTGTCCTAACTGCGGGTTTAATTCCTCATTGAGTTCGTGGAGCACACATCCGGGGACACCATCTGGTCCCATGGATGCTGTGTTTTGCCTTGAGAGAGCAGTTCTCACCTGAGCGTTTGAGATGTTTGGGGGCTATAATTCTCTGGTATAGATATCTCACCTTTTGGGGGGGAGGGGGGGGAGACGTTTGCACTGAACCTGTCAGCCAGTATGTTGGTAATGTCTGTAGGATCAGTAATTTTTACATCATTTTGAACTAATTCTGAGCATATCTGGGAGTTTCCTCCCAGGTTTCTAACATAGCTAAAGAAGGCCTTATGATTGTCCTTTGAGTCCTTGGCGACTTTTCTCTCAAAATTTGCCTTGGATGATTTTATGAGAGATCTTAATTTTTTACTTATAATGATCAAGGGTGTTTTCCCTTTTAAGGATTTTGCTCTATCTTGTAGTAGCTTCCTCCTTTTGCTGTAGAGCTTGTTTATGGCTGGGGTCCACCAAACTGGACGCTTGCCTTTAGTACAAAGGGTCTTTGTTTTGTTTGGGATTGCCTGATCCATGCAGTCCTGTAGGTGCTGGTAGAAGGCATCTGTAAGTGATTCAGCGGCTTGAGTAATGGTTTCCGCAGTCTCGGGAGCCATAAAAGAGACCACACTAGCCTTTAGAAGTGTGAAGTCGGCTTTTGAGAAGTTTTTCACTGTGGTCTTTTTTATCTCAGGTGGGGGCGGGATGTGGACTTCCAGTGAGATTAGTTTATGGTCTGATCTCACCAGTGAAGGGTATACTTCCAGTTTTGAACATTGTGACCCCATGTTCGTGATGATGAGATCTAGTATGTTATCTCCTCTTGTGGGAATGGTGACTAGTTGTTCCATGGCATTTGAGTTTATGAACTCTAGAAACGTTGGGCTAGATTGTTGGGGCTAGAGTAGTGATCCCAGTCTATATTCGGGTAGTTGAAATCACCTAGTATGATGGTGTTTGGAGACACATTTATCCCCTCCAGTGTTTTCAGGAAAGCTAAGTGAGGTTCCTGAGATTGAGAGGGTGGCCTGTAACATGCTACAAATTGCAGAGCAGACTTGCCTATGGTTAGTTGCACCTGGATGGTTTCCGATGCATCGTGCATTGCCACCAACCTTGAGGTGTGGGTGTTCTTGATGAATATAGACACCCCCCCTCCTTTCTTGGTGTTGTCCAGATTTTGGGGCGGGCATGATAAGAGGTAAAGCCTGATAGTGCGGGGTGCTCTCGAGCCTTGAACCAGGTTTCAGTCACAGCACAGACAACGATGTTCTCCATACTGAGAAGGGCCTCGAAAAGCGTGCATCTTGAGGTTGAGACTTCTGGCATTGAGCAGCATTACCCTTAGTTTTTTTCCTTTTTTGTGTTCTAGGGTGGTAGGTTTAGAATTTGAGCCTTGCCTAAAAAAGGCACTATGGGGGTGGCAAGAGCCTTTGCCAATATCCGGAATCCCAGGTGTGACAGGTGCAAGCCGTCCCTTGCGAAGCAGCGTGGCTTGTCCAGCATGTCATCCCAGGCAGACAGACATTGGATCCCCTTTGAATGACTCAGAGTTTAAGCCAATTATTAAAGCTGATCATCTTGTCTCTGTATTGTGGCATCATTCTTGGTGAAGGTAGGATACTGCTCAAGGTCAGGGTCATACCTGCCTGGGCTACATAATCAGAGAGCTCCTCTATGTCTCTTTTCATGTAGTCCAAGGAGGTACGTCTCAGGTCGTTCACACCAGCGTGGACAATGACAGAGTCATACTTATACCTGCTGTTGAGAGACCTGAGTGCTTGCATTATGTGGTGGCTTCTAGCGCCCGACAGGCAGCTTACTGTGACCTTTTCCTTGTTCAATCTGGTGAGCGGGACGTCAGTGTGCCTGACTATTGAGTCACCAATGACGAGTGTGTCTGGCATTGTGTTTGGCCTTAAGGGCTGTGACTGTTTGGCACACTGACTATGTGGTCTATGTGTTGCATGTGTTGTGTCCTGAGGTGGCAGTTGTTTGGGTGTCTGCTTTGGTGGCCTCTGCTGTTTTGGTAGATTTTTGATCAGAGCCTCCGAATATGTCTTTGTGTATTTATGTGTATGATTTGAAGTTGTGATAGTGCTATGTGAGACTGGGTTTGTGGTGTGTGGTTACCTTCTCCTCCTGTCTGGTCTTACCAGTCCTGTGTTGAGAGAGCTCAGCCTCCAGTTTGGCTATATAGTTGCATCTCTCACATGTATTTGTGTTTTGTGGGAGAAGGAGAGGGTTGTCCGTGTACATGAGACAATTGTAACATTGCCTCAATATTCCCAGATTCACCAGCTGAGCAGGAGAGGACACTAGCAACTGATCCCTCGACATGCTAGAAGGGATAGACAAGGACTTTAAAAGACTCCGGGGGATGTGGGTGTTCGAATGAGGTTTTTGGCTGGTGGGATACTATGTATAATAAAAGTGCTATATCAAGTAAAAAAGTACTTTAGGAGCAAGTGCTAGGCTTTACAGATAGAGAATATTCTACTTAGGAATCAAGTAGAGCTGAGCTTGTTAGTTATAGAATACGCTGGTTAGATCAGTAGTACAGTTCAGGGATAATACAATGGCTTATCCATTTTGAAATAGACTGCTTTGAAATAGCCTTTCCCTCTGCCCCTGCAGCAAATGCCATCAGTAGTTGCTCAGACTTTCTTAGAGATTTTGTCCTGTTTAAGTAGAATCTTAGTTGTCTGTGTACATCCAATGAATGCAGAATCCGCTCCCCCTTGTTCTGTGGATTTGGCAAAAAAGTTGGCAGATGAATGGTCTGATTAAGAGCCACACTAGATACCACTTTAGGCATAAAGGATGGATTGGTCCTGAGAGCCACCCTGTCCGGGTAAAAGATAATGAAAGGCTCCACTGCCATGAGAGCCTGTAGTTCTGAAATCCTTCTAGCTGACGTCACTGCTAAAAGAAAGACTGTCTTCCAAGAAAGAAATTTTATGTCTGCAGTAGTAGCTGGTTCAAAAGGAGGTAGGGTGAGTTTTTCCAGCACAAAACTGAGGTCCCTTGCAGGAGTCGGTGCTCTCCTGGGAGGTCTCAAATTTTTGGCCCCTCTGAGGTACTGCTTTAGCAGGGGATGAGAAAAGAAAGGAGGCTATGTGTTGTAATGAGCCGAAATGGCAGAGGCATGGATTTTTATAGAAGAAAAAGATAGGCCCTTATGAAGCATCTCAGTTGAATATTGCAGAATCTGAGGAATATTGGACATTGCTGTGTTTATTCCTTGTGCTTGGTTCCAGGCACAGAATCTTTTCCATATTATCAGCATAAGATTTTCTAGTATTAGGCCTTCTAGCCTCCAAAATCACATCCATCACAGGTTTACTGAGAGATGTGACTGGTGAAATCAATTGATTAGCCATGCTGCAAGATTCAGAGTTTGGAGCTGAGTGTGCAGAATTTGATAGGTCTGCTGAGACAGTAGATGAGGTGTCTGAGGCAGGTACCATGGAGGAAGGTGTGACATATTCCGTGAAAGCAGGTGCCAGTGTTGGTGAGGCCAGTCTGCAGCAATCAGAATCATTTTTGGTTTTTCCTGTCTGACTTTTAGTAAAACCTTGGAGAGTGGAGGTAGAGGGGGAAAGGCATAGACTGATAGGTTTTTCCAGCTGAACGATAGAGCATCCACTTTCCAAGCTTTTTTTGTGATGAGTTCTTGTGCAGAATTTGTCTAACTGGTAGTTTTGGGGAGAGGCAAAAAGATCTGTGTCTGGGCTCCCCCATTTTCGTGTCAACATGCTGAAGATTTGTGGATCCAGTTTCCATTCGTGTGGGTCCATTAGGTTTCTGCTTAGTTCATCTGCCAGAGTATTTTGCTTTCCTGGCAGGAATTGAGCTTGCAGATGTATTTGCTAAGTCTAGGCTGTGTTCCACAAAGCCATGGCTAGTCTGCAAAGGGGGTAGGAGTGGGTACCCCCCCTGCTTGTTTATGTACCACATAACTGTGGTGTTGTCCGTCTTTATCAGTAGTTGTCCTGGATGAAGAAAGTCCTTGAAGGCTGTCAGAGCATTCTGTACAGCTAGCATTTCTTTCTGGTTGATATGTAGGTGCATTTGATTTGGGCTCCATTCACCCTGAATGCATCTCCCTGCCAGATGTGCCCCCCAAGCATAGTCTGATGCGTCTGTAGTCAGGGTTTGGGTGGCAGGGGGTAGAATGAATGATCAGCCCTTGTTTTGGTGACAGGCCTCTGCCCACCATAAGAACTTCTGTTGCAGGCAAGGAATGAAAGGAATCATTGTTTCCAGGCTGTGACAATGTTGACTCCATAAGCTTTTTAGGTACCATTGAAGTTTCCTCATATGCAGTCTTGCATATGGATTTAGTAGAATGCAGGAAGCCATTAAGCCCAAAGCCTGCAGAAATTGTCTTGCAGATAGCTGGGTTTTGTGGCCACTTGTTTGAAGTATGTAATCAATTGAGTTTGTTTGTCTGACGTGAGGTAAGCCATCTGGGCAGTTGTATTTAAGCTTGCACTTAGGAATGTAATTATTTGAGAGGGTGCCAGTTGTAATTTCTTTTCATTTATGGTGTATCCTAGGCATGTTAGAAGCCTTTTTACAAACACCAGATGTAAGAAGAGTGTCCTTGTTTTCTGCCTGAATTAGACAATCGTCCAGATAAGGATACATTTGAATGTTTCTTTCTCTGAAAAATGCAATCATTGGTGCCAGGCACTTTGTGAAGACCCCGAGTGCAGTAGATAAGCCAAAGGGCAGTGCAGAGAAAGTACAGCTGTGTACACTTACCATAAATGTAGATGTTCTACTGTATTCACTGTTGCAGTTATCACTGTTGGGTTATCCTGCTGGCAGGCAGCCCTCAGTCGGCCAGAATTCCAAAGTCTTGGTCCGGCGTCGGCTGCTGTCGCTTCTTCGCTGACATCAGTGCGCCAGAGGTATTTAAGATGCAGCCGACGCCATTTACTTCATTTTTTCTTGCCCCAGATGTCAGGTGCCCAACAAAAGGCTATAAAATATGCCAATAAAACATGCATGCACCAAAATAAATAATGCTGTCCTCTACAAGCAAATACATCACATAGGTTGTATAGAATAGAGAAAAATAGATGAGTCCCAGAAAAAATATGGGGGATGGAGGGAGGGTAACCCAGACTGCAACAGTGAATACACTTGAACACCTACATTTATGATAAGTGTACACAACTGTACTATGGTCATCGTGTTTCACTGTTGCAGTCATCACTGTTGGGTTGAATCCCAAAGCTATGGATGGCAGGATGGCTAAGAGGGCCTGCAGGACTGCAGTGGTGAAGCCTGCCCTGGATTTAGAGTATAGAGGTAAATTGTAGTGCTTGGTAAAGGTGTGCACTGAACTCCATGTAGCAGCCTCTAAAATGTCTTTGGTTGGTACTCCCCTGAGGAAGGCTGCTGATGTGGCTGCGGCTCTGGTTGAATGTGGCCTAATGTTGTTAGGTACTGGTTTGCCATGTTGAGAGTAGCAGAAATGGATGCAGTGGCCAATCCACTTGGAGATAGTTTGCTTTGTGATGGCCTTTCCTTGTGGTCCTGCAGCATATGCCACTAGCAATTGCTCTGTCTTCCTGAAAGCTTTGGTTCTGTTCAAATAGAAATGTAGCTGTCTATGTATGTCCAAAGAATGCAGAATTCTCTCCCCTTTATTCTGTGGGCTTGGATAGAAAGTAGGCAGGTGAATAGTTTGGCTAAGGGCTACTTTTGATACTACTTTAGGCATGAAAGATGGGTTTGTCCTTAGAGAAACCCTGTCTGGATGGAAAATAATCAAAGGTTCATCAGCCATGAGTGCTTGTAGCTCTGAAACTCATCTTGCAGAGGTTATTGCTAAGAGCAGAGCTGTTTTCCAAGACTTTATATCAGCAGTAGCGGCTGGCTCAAAAGGAGGCAGAGTGAGCTTTTCTAAAATAATTGAGGTCCCAAGCAGGGACTGGTGATCTCCTAGGAGGCCTTAGGTTTTTGGCTGCTCTGAGGTACTGTCTTAGTAAGGGATGAGAGAAGATAGGTGAATCAGTATTGTAATGGGCTGAAATTACAGAGGCATGAATCTTAATAGACGAAAAGGATAGGCCTTTGTGCAACAACTCTAAGCTTTGTAAAATGCAAGGAATATTTGGTACTGCTGAGTCAATTTCCTGAGCCTGGTTCCAAGCACAGAATCTCTTCCTATTTCCAGAATAAGATTTTCTAGTACTAGGCCTTCTGGCCTCCAGGATGATGGCCATTACTTGCTTGGTGAGGGGTGTGCTTTGCATTGTTACAGTATCCACCATGCTGCCAGATTTAATGTTTTCAGTTGACTGTGCAGAATTTGATTGTTTTTCTGAGACAGTAGATGTGGGGTTTGAGGTAAGATCCAGGCTGGTCCTTGTGACAGGCTCCTTAGAGTTGAGTACCAGTACTGGTGGGGCCAGTCTGGGGCAATTAATATAATTTTTGGCTTTTCTTGCCTGACATTTAGCAACACCTTGGGAGGAGAGGCAGTGGGGGAAAGGCATATACTGATAGATTTTTCCAGCTGAAGGATAGGGCATCCTCTTTCCATGCTTGTCTGTGATACATCCTTGTGCAGAAAGTCTTTAGTTGGTAGTTGTGGGGAGCTGCAAATAGGTCTATGCCGGGGCATCCCAATTTCCTTCTTATCATGTTGAAGATTTGAGGATCCAATTTTCATTGTGGGGATCCATGAGGTTTCTGCTGAGTTCATCTGCCAGAGTGTTTATTTTTCCTGGCAGGAATTGTGCCTGCAGATGTACTTGATACTTCAATGCTGTGTCCCACAGAGTCATGGCTAGTCTGCAAAGGGGGTAGGAGTGAGTGCCCCCCTGCTTGTTTATGTACCACATAACTGTGGTGTTGTCCATCTTTATTAATAGGTGTCCTGGAAAAATCATGTCCTTGAAAGCTGTCAGGGCATTCTGAACAGCTAGCATCTCTTTTAGATTGATATGTAGATGCTTTTGGTTTTCCGCCCATGCACCTTGAATACATTGTCCTGCCATGTGGGCTCCCCAGGCATAATCTGATGCATCCGTCATTAAGGTTTGCTTGGCTGGGGTTAGAGAGAATGGCTGTCCCTTGTTCTGATGACAGGCCTTTGCCCATCATCGAAATTCCTGTTGTAGGCAGGGTATGATTGCAATCATTGTTTCCAGGCTGTGGAAATGTTGAGACCAAACACTTTTTAGGTACCATTGTAGTTTCCTCATATGCAGTCTTGCATATGGAATTATTAGTATGCATGATGCCATGAAACCCAAGGCCTGCAGAGTTTTTCTTGCAGATAGCTGGGTCTTTGTAGCCAACAGTTTGAAATAGGTAGCCAGTTACCAGCCAAGCATTCTTGTCCAGCATGGGTAGAAGCTGCTGTAGCATCAACATTTTGAATTTTGGAATATCCAGATAAGAGTTTAGAATCAATAAATCTAGAACTGGTCTCCATGTTTTGTCCTTTCTGGGGACCAGGAAAAGCCTTGAGTAAAATCCTTGTCCTTGCTCTGGTTCTGGTACTTGTTGAATGGCCGTCATGTCCATGAGGGGCATGATTTGTTTCTGGGCCACTGCCCACTGATTTGCAGGCAGATCTGGCCATCTGTTTGGAATTGGCAACATGTGGAAATTAAATCTGTATCCCTGGGATACTATATTTAAGACCCACTTGTCCTGGGTAATTAGATGCCAATTTTGAGAATAAAGCACTAGTTTCCCCCCCAAAGGGGTTGCCAAAAGATAAGTGCTTGGAAATGGCAGAGGAAAGTCATTGAAACTGTTTACCGTAGGGGGTGCTTTGCTACTTCCAGATTTGGAGGTGGAGGCACCTTATTGTTTTGTTCTGTACGTTCATTGTGACTGAAACCTGGAGCCTTTGGAGTGTCTGGGTTTGACCTGAGTGGCTCTGTTGGGTACTGGAAAGGGCCAATTCTTAGTAGGCCAGTGCCTACTGAACCTGGGCAGCTGCACTTGTAAGAAATCTTTTACAGTTTGCATAGATTTAGCTTTGTCTTCCATCTTTTTCAAAACCTCTTCTGCCTTATTACCAAATAGACTGTCCTGTTGTAAAGTAGCATCCAATAATTTAGCTTTAACATGATCAGGCAGTTTTTGCTCCTTGAGCCAAGCATGCCTTCTTATCACAGATCCAGTTACGGTGGCCCTGCAAGAGGCCTCCAAGGAATCAAAACCACATTGCAAAGTATGCTTTCCAACTTGTTCACCTGAATGCAATAAATCTTGTAACTCTTTATTTTCCACACAGTCAGAAATCAACATAATTTTCTGTTTAAGTAAGCCCATGACATGCTGTTGATATTTAAGCATATGAAATTGACAGTTTAAAGCCCTGATTGCCAAGGTTGCAGACGTGTAAACCTTCTTACCCCATCTATCCAGCGCCCTGGAGTCTCTATCAGAAGGGGTAGGATTTTTAACAGTAGAAGCCTTAACACCCTTGGGACCCTGAGAAATAGTTTCAGGGTCAGCAGTAGGGTTTTTAAAAAGAAACTTGTGAGAGTCAGGAACCCTGTAATATCTGTCTGGCTTACTAGGAGCTGGATGCAGGGAATCAGGAGTCATACTGGATTCTGAGAAAACATCATCAACAATGTCTAGAACAGGAGGTATAGCCAAAGGCTTATGCTGAGGAAGAAGAAGGAAATCCTTGAGTCTCTTTTTAGATTCTGAGAAATCCTGACTCAACCAATGAAAATGTTCCCTTAAGGTAAACAAAGTTTCTCCAAAAGAAAATTCCTCGGGAGGAGAAGCAGAAGGGATGGATTATTCTGCATCAGAGTCCTCATAAGGGGGAATAGAAAATTCCTGATCAGAAGAGAAATCAGAAGAAATGGAAACCTGATCTGAAGATTCAGAATCAGTGCCTCTTAGCTGGAGGGTCTTGGGAACACCTGATCAAGGTAATTAAATCCTCAGCCATTTTTATCATTTGTTTTTTAGGCATAGGGGCCTGAACACGTGGCTCATGCATTGGATTTTTAGACATAGAAGTTGGTTTTGGCCTTGTTTTTGATGATGGCATTAGTTTAATATACAAATCTTTAGGTCTGAAAACACCCTCAGAAGCCAATGCCTGCTCAGCGGCTCCAGACCCATCCAAGGGAGTGGCATCCACGGGTTCAATACTTGAAGAATCTCGCGGCATACCGGACTCTGAATGGGTCTCGGTAGAGTCCTGCGAATCAAAAGTAGCGGGCATCAGGGGATGCAAAAGCACCTCACTGAGAACCGGTGAATCAGCGACTGGCTTAAGAGAAGCTTCGTCATTGGTTTTGGACCTCAACGGTCTGTCTCTGTCTTTTTCTTTGCGGTTTTTGTGAATTCCGGTAGTCAGATTGCTAACTGATGACATTTCAGGATAGTTAAATCTTGAGCCAAAGTATTTAGAAGCATAAATATACCGACGCTTAATAGTGCGTTGGTTAAATTTAGCACAAAACTGACAGCAAAGCACATTGTGGTCAGGGCCTAGGCAAAGAATACAGTACAAATGAAAATCCTTATAAGGTATTTGCTTCCCACAAGTAATACAATTATTAACTTTTACTGACATCGGTAAGGAGCACGAAAAAGTTTCCCCAATGGGGTACTTACCTTTAGGTTGAAGACTTCAGTTCTGAAACTCGAAAATTAAAATTTCAGGAGTCCGCCGACCAGCACTTGTGAACTGCTTCTGCTTTGGGCACCACACAGCAAGAAAGACTGATTAAAATGGAGTCAGCCGCATGTTTTATACCCCTGATGACCTGACGTCATGGAAGAAGAGACAGCAACCAATGCAGGACCCAAGAAGTTGTCATTCAGGCCGACTGAGGGCAACCTGCCAGCAGATTACCCAAATGTAATGACTGCAACAGTGAAACACGAAGAACATCCATTACATTATTTTTATTTGCCCCAGATGTCAGGTGTCCCCTAATGGGAAGCAATTAAATACATACATATACATATATATATATATATATATATATATATATATATATATATATATATATATACACACACACACACAAGGTTATACCTCCAGCAAAAAAGCAAATACACCAAAAAGCTTTTAAGCATAGTAAAGGAGCATAGAGGTATAGCCAAAAGAAATCAGGGGGCTGGAGGGAGGGTAAGTAGGACTGCAACAGTGAATGCACTCGAACATCTACATTTATGGTAAGTGTATACAACTGTACTATGTTCTTCGTGTTTCACTGCTGCAGTCATTACATTTAGGTAGATTCCCAAAGGTAAGGATGGGAGGAGGAATTTAGATAGCATTAGGGCCAACTATAAGGCCCTGAAAGACTGCAATGGCAAAGCCAGCTATGGATTTAGAGAAAACTGGCAAATGGTAATGCTTGGTGAAGGTATGTACAGAATTCCAGGTAGCTTCTAGGATGTCTCTGGTAGGGACACCCCTGAGATAGGCTGTAGAGGTAGATGCAGCCCTGGTTGAATGGGATATGATGCTCTGTGGGTTAAGTTTTCCATGGTGCTTATAGCAGAAATGAATGCATTGGCCTATCCATTTAGAAATGGTTTGCTTTGAAATAACCATCCCCTCTGCCCCTGCAGCAAATGCCACCAGCAGTTGTTCAGATTTCCTTTGAGGTTTAGTCCTGCCCAAGTAAAATCTAAGTTGTCTGTGCACATCTAAGGAGTGCAGTATCCATTCCCCTTTGTTCTGTGGATTAGAAAAGAAGGTTGGCACATGAATGGACTGATTAAGGGCCACACTGGAGACCACCTTGGGCATGAAGGAGGGATTAGTCCTGAGGGACACCCTGTCTGCATGAAAGATGATGAAAGGCTCCACTGCCATAAGGCCTGTAATTTAGATACCCTTCTTGCTGAAGTGATTGCTACAAGGAAAGCTGTTTTCCAAGAAATAAATTTTAACTCTGCACTTGAGCTGGCTCAAAAGGAGGCAGAGTGAGTTTTTCCAATACAAAGTTAAGATCCCAGGCTGGAGTTGGGCTCTTCTGGGTGGTCTTACGTTTTTGGCCCTTCTGAGAAACTGCTTGAGCAGTGGGTGAGAAAAGACAGGTGGTTCTGTGTTGTAATGAGCTGAAATGGCTGAGGCGTGAATTTTGATGGAGGAAAAGGAAAGGCCCTTGTGAAGCATCTCAGTTAAGTATTGAAGAATCTGAGGTAAATTGGGCACTGCTGTGGCCATCCCTTAAGTTTGGTTCCAGGCACAGAATCTTTTCCACTTTTCAGCATAAATTTTTCTAGTACTAGGCCTCCTTGCCTCCAAAATGATATCGAACACTTGTTTTCTGAGGGATGGTAATGGCGGTGTTAGGTAATGTGCCAGACTGCCAGGTTCAGGGTTTGAAGCTGAGGGTGCAGAATCTGGCTCTCCTGCTGTGGTGGCAGGGTAGGGGTCTGAGGCAGGTGCCATGGGGCTAGCTGTGACACACTGCGCAAGCGGGGGTATCAGTGTTGGCGTGGCTAGTCTGGTGCAATCAGTATCATCCTTGGTTTGTCCTGTTTGATCTTTACTAGTACTTTGGACAGGAGAGGCAGAGGAGGAAAGGCATAAACTGATAGATTTTTCCAGCAAAAGGACAGAGCATCCACTTCCAAGCTTGTTTGTGGGGAGTCCTTGTACAGAATTTGTCCAATTGGTAGTTCTGGAGGGAGGCAAACAGGTATATATCTGGGCTCCCCCATTTGTTTATTGACATGTTGAAAGTCTTTGGTTCCAGTTTCCACTCGTGTGGATCCATTAGATTTCTGCTTAGTTCGTCTGACAGTGCATTTAGTTTTCCTGTCAGGAATTAAGCCTGTAGATGCACTTGGTAGCTCAAGGCTGTGTTCCACAGACCCACGGCTAGTCTGCAGAGGGGGTAGGAATGGGTACCCCCCTGCTTGTTTATGTACCACATAACAGTGGTGTTGTCTGTCTTTACCATTAATTGTCTTGGAAGAATGTGCTCTTTGAAGGCTGTCAGAGCATTCTGTACAGCTAACATTTCTTTTTGATTGATATGCAGGTGCATTTGACTTGGGTTTCCTTTGCCCTGAATGCAATTCCCTGCCAGGTGAGCCCCCCCATGGATAGTCTGATGCCTCTGTTGTTAGGGTTTGGGCGGCAGAGGGTAAAGTGAATGGTAGTCCCTTGTTTTGGTGGCAGGCCTCTGCCCACCAAAGGAATTCTAATTGTAGGCAAGGTATGATAGGAATCATTGCTTCTAGATCCTGAGAATGTTGACACCATAGGCTTTTTAGATAGCATTGTAGTTTCCTCATATGCAGTGTTGCATATGGAATTAGAAGAATGCACGAGGCCATGAACCCCAAGACTTACAGTATTTGCCTTGCACATAGCAGGGTCTTTGTGGCCACCAGCTTGAAGTAAGTTGTCAAATTAATTTGTTTCTCTGGCATGAGGAAAGCCATCGGGGAAGTTGGGGTCAAGCTTGCTCCCAGGAATATAATTTGTTGACAGGGTACCAGATGTGATTTCTTTTCATTTATGGTGTAACCCAGACAAGTTAGCACATTTTGTACAAATGCCAGATAATTCAAAAGTATGTCCTGGCTTTCTGCCTGAATTAGACAATCGTCCAGGTATGGGTATATTTGAATATTTCTTTGCCTGCAAAATGCAATGACTGGAGCTAGGCACTTTGTGAATACCGTGGGCACAGTAGATAAGCCAAAGGACAGTGCAGAGAACTGATAGTGCATGTAGTCTGCTTTGAAGTGTAGGTATCTTCTGCAAGATTCCCTGATTGGGATGTGCAGGCAGGCTTCCTTTAAATCCAGTGTTGCCAACCAGGCATCTTTGCCTATCATGGGAAGTAACTGGTGAAGAGATAGCATCTTGAATTTTGGAATCACCAAAAAGGTGTTTAGGATAGAAAGGTCCAGGATGAGTTGTCTTTTCTGGATACCAGGAAAAGTCTTGAGTTGAAACCTTGTCCCTTTTCCTCTTCTGGTACAGTCTGCATAGCCTCTAATCTTAAGAGAGAGAGTACTTGCTTTTGAGCCTCTGCCCACTGATTTGGGGGTAGATCTGGCCATCTGCTTGGGGTTGGTAATGTGTGCAAGTGAAATCTGTATCCTTGGGAAACTGTTTAAAACCCATTTGTCCTGGGTAATGAGTTCCCAGTTTTTTGCTTGCAGAGCAATCTTTCCCCCTAAAGGAGCAGTCAGTTCAGAAGTGCTTGGAAGTTTTTGAGACAGCTTACCATAGGGGGGAGTCTTACTACTCCCTGATTTGGAAGTGGGAGCCCCCCCCCCCCACTGCTAAGTCCTGTGCGTACCCTGGGACTGAAGCCTGGTTGTTCTGCTGGTTCTGGGTCTGAACTGAGAAGGTGTGGAAGAGGCAAGAAAGGACCAATTTTTTGAGGGCCATTGCCTACTAAATCTTGGAGGCTGCACTTATAAGAAATCTTTAACAGTTTGCATAGATTTAGCTTTTTCCTCCATCTTTTTAAGAACTTCTTCTGCTTTGTTGCCAAACAGGTGGTCCTGATTTAAGGGAGAATCCAGCAATTTAGTTTTAACATGATCTGACAAAGATTGCTCCTTAAGCCAAGAATGCCTTCAAAGTACAGACCCGGTGACAGCAGCCCTGCAAGCAGCCTCCCGTGAATCAAAACCACATTGCAAAGTATGTTTTCCAACCTGTTCAACAGAATGCATTAAATCTTGTAAATCCTTATTTTCAGCACAATCAGGAATCAACATCATTTTCTATTTAAGCAATCCAGTAATATGCTGGTGATACTTTAACATATGAAACTGACAATTTAAGGCACTGATGACCAAAGTTGCAGAAGTGTATACCTTCTTACCCCATCTATCCAGGGCCCTGGAATCTCTATCAGAGGGGGTAGGATTTTTGGCAGTAGTAGCCTTAATGCCCTTGGGTCCCTGTGAAATGGTCTCAGGATCTGCAGTAGGATTTTTAAAAGAAACTTTTGAGAATCAGGAACCCTGTAATATCTATCAGTTTTCCTGGGTGCAGGAGGTAAAGAGACAGGGGCCAAGCTATATTCCAAAAAAAGCATTGTCAACAATGTCCAGTACAGGAGAGATAGCTAAAGGCCTGTGTTGGGGCAGGAGTATGAAATCTCTAAGCCTCTTTTTAGAATCAGAGTAATCCTGGCTTTCCCAGTGAAAATGCTCCCTAAGAGTATGCAAGGTTTCACCAAAAAAAAAAATCCTCAGGAGGAGAAGCAGAAGGAATAAAGTCCTGTGCATCAGAATCCTCATAGTTGGATAAAGGCAAATCCTGGTCATCAGAGGAGACAGAAATTTCAGAATCCTGGTCAGAAGTATCATATGCAAATTCAGTCCTAGGTCTCTTAGAGGGGGAAGGTTGGCTTCCCCTTATTAGAGTAATAAGGTCTTCAGCCATTCTTATCATTTGTTTTTTAGGCATAGAGGCCTGACCATGCAGTCTGGGTGCTGGTTTCTTAGCCATGGTTCGAGGCCTTGAAGAAGAAGATGGCATCAGTTTAATATGCAAGTCAGTAGGCCTGAATACACCCTCAGAAGCCAGTGCCTGCACAGAGGATCTGGACCCATCCAAGGTAGAGACATCCTCAGGTTACATCAGTTGAAGTATCTCGCAGCATACCAGACTCCAAATGGGTCTCAGTAGAGGCCTGCTAATCTGAAGTAGCAGGTATCAGAGGCTGCGAAAGCACCTCACTGAGTACCGGCAAACTGTTGACTAGCTTAGGAGAAGCGTCGTCAGCAGCTTTGGACCTAGGCACCTGTCTCTGTCTTTATCTTTGCATTTTATTGGAATGTCTGTAGTCGCGTTGCTTACCGAAGGCATATTTGGATAATTTAACCGAGTATTGAAATATTTAGAAGCGAAAATATACCGACGATGAATAGTTTGAGGTTTAAATAAGGCACAAAACCAGCAGTGAGGTACGTTATGGTCAGGGCCTAGGCAAGAAATACAGTATGAATGAAAATCTTTATAAGGTATTTGCTTTCCACAAGAAATACAATTATTGACTTTTACTGACATCGATTTAGAGCAAGAAAAAGTTTCCCCAATGAGGTACTTAGCTTTAGTTGAAGACTTCAGTTCTGAAACTCGAAAATTAAAATTTCAGGAGTCAGCCGACCGGCACTTGTGAACTACTTCTGCTTCGGGCACTGCGTGACAAGAAGGACTGATGTAATAGCATCGGCTGCATGCTTTATACCCCTGACTACCTGACGTCAAGGAAGATGAGACAGCAACCAACACAGGACCCAAGACTTTTATAATCAGGCCAACTGAGGGCTGCTGTAAGCAGATAACCCATATGTGATGACTGCAACAGTGAAACATGAAGACCATCTGATTCAGCTCTCATGTAACATGCCTCAGCTTTGTACTGAGACCTGGTACAGACCTCATGCACCATGCCTCAGCCTTGTACTGAAAACTGGTTCAGATCTCATGCAACATGCCTTAACCTTGGCCTGAGACCTGGTAATAACCTCATGCACCCTGTCTCATCCTTATACTGAGACCTGGTAAAGATCTCATACACCATGCTTCAGCCTTGAACTGAGACCTAGTACAGAACTCATGCACCATGCCTCAGCGTTGTGCTGAGACCTGGTACAGACCTCGGCACCAGGCCTCAGCCTTGCACTGAGAGCTGGTACAGACCTTATGCACCATGCCTTAGCCTTGTACTGAGAGCTGGTGCAGACCTCAGACACCATGTCTCAGCCTTATACTGAGATCTGGTAGAGAACTCATGCAGCACGTCTCAGCCTTGTACTGAGACATGGTACAGACCTCATGCTCCATGCCTTAGGCTTGTCCTGAGACCTGGAAGAGATCTCATGCACCATGCCTCAGCCTTGTACTGAGACCTGGTACAGACCTCTGGCACCATGCCTCAGCCTTGTACTGAGACCAGGTACAGACCTCATGCACCATGCCTCAGCCTTGCACTCTGACCTGGTAGAAACCTCAGGCACCATGCCTCAGCCTTGCACTGAGACCTGGTACAGACCTCCTGCACTATGCCTCAGCCTTATACTGAAGCCTGGTATAGACCTTATGCACCAGCCTTCAGCCTTGTACTGAGAGCTGGTACAGACATCATGCATCATGCCTTAGCCTTTTACTGAGACCTGTTACAGACTTCATGCACCATTAAACATCCTTGTACTGAGACCTGGTACAGGCCTCATGCACCATGCTTCAGCCTTGTACTGGGAGGTGGTACAGACCTCATGCACCATGCCTCATGATTGAACTGAGACCTGGTAGACAACTCATGCACCATGCCTCAGCCTAATACTGTGGCCTGTTACAGACCTCAGGCACCATGCCTCATCCTATTACTTAGAGCCTGTACAGACCTCATGCATCATGCCTCAGCATTGTACTGGGAGAGGTGGCACAGACCTCATGAATCATGCCTCATCCTTGTACTGAGACCTGGTACAGACCTCAGGCAACATGCATTAGCCTTGTACTGAGACCTGGTACAGACATCAAGAACGATGCCTATCCTTGTACTGAGACCTGGTACAGACCTCATGCACCATGACTAAGCCTTGTGATGAGACCTGATACAGACCTCAGGCACCATGCCTCTGCCTTGTACTGAGAACTGGTACAGACCTCATTCACCATGCCTGAGACTTGTACTGAGGCCTGGTACAGACCTCAGTCACCATGAATCAGGCTTGTAGTGAGGGCTGGTACAGACCTCAGGCACAATGCCTCTGCCTTGTACTGAAACCTGGTAGAGACCTTATGCACCATGCTTCAGCCATGTACTGAGACCTGGTGCAGACCTCATGCAACATGCCTCAGCCTTTTACTGAGAGCTGGAACAGGCCTCATGCACCATGCTTCAGCATGTACTGAGACCTGGTAAAGACCTCATGCACCATGCCTCAGTCTTGTACTGAGAGCTTTTACATACCTCAGGCACCAGTTCTCAGCCTTATACTGAGACCTTGTACATTCCTCAGGCACCATGCCTCAGACTTGTACAGAGGCCTGGTATAGACCTCATGCACCATGCCTTAGCTTTTTACTGAGACCTGTTACAGACTTCACGTACCATGCAACATCCTTGTACTGAGACCTGGTAGAGACTTCAGAGACCATGCCTCAGCCTTGCATATAGACCTGTTAGAGACCTCAGGCACCATGCCTCATCCTTGTACTGAGACCTGGTACAGGCCTCATGCACCATGCTTCAGCCTTGTACTGGGAGGTGGTACAGACCTCATGCACCATGCCTCATCCTTGAACTGAGACCTGGTAGACAACTCATGCATCATGCCTCAGCCTAATACTGTGGCCTGTTACAGACCTCAGGCACCATGCCTCATCCTATTACTTAGAGCCTGTACAGACCTCATGCATCATGCCTCAGCATTGTACTGGGAGAGGTGGTACAGACCTCATGAACCATGCCTCATCCTTGTACTGTGACCTGGTACAGACCTCAGGCAACATGCATTAGCCCTCTACTGAGACCTGGTACAGACATCAAGAACGATGCCTCAGCCTTGTACTGAGACCTGGTACAGACCTCAGGCACCATGCTTCAGACTTGGATTGAGATCTGGTAGAGACCTCATGCACCATATCTCAGCCTTGTACTGACACCTGGTAAAGAACTCATGCACCATACCTCAGCCTTGTACTGAGACGTGGTATAGACCTCAGGCACCATACCTCATTGTTGTACTGAGAGCTGGTACAAACCTCATGCACCATGCCTCAGCCTTGTACTGAGACCTGGTACAGACCTCAGGCAACATGCCTCAGCCTTGTACTGAGACCTGGTGCAGACCTCAGGCAAAGTACAGATGTTCTTCATGTTTCACTGCTGCAGTCATTACATTTGGGTAATCTGTTGGCAGGTTGCCCTCAATCGGCCTGAATATCAAAGTCTTGGGTCCTGTGTCAGTTGCTGTCTCCTCTTCCATGACGTCAGGTCATCAGGGGTATAAAACAGGCAGCCAGCGCCATTTTCTTTAGTCTTTCTTGCCGCACAGTGCACAAAGCAGAAGCAGTTCACAAGTGCCGGTCGGCCGACTCCTGAAATTTTCGAATTCGAGTTTCAGAACCGAAGTCTTCAATTAAAGCTAAGTACCCCATTGGGGAAACTTTTTCTTGCTCCATACCAATGTCAGTAAAAGTTAATAATTGCATTACTTGTGGGAAGCAAATACCTCATAAGGATTTCCATTTGTACTGTATTCCTTGCCTAGGCCCAGATCATAACGTGCCTAGCTGTCGGTTTTGTGCTAGATTTAACCAATGCACTATTAAGCGTCGGTATATCTTTGCTTCAAAATATTTTGGAAACAGATTTAACTGCCCTGAAATGTCATTGGATAGCAATCCGACTACCAGAGTTCACAAAAAACATAAAGAAAAGAATAGAGACAGACTGTCAAGGTCCAAAACTGACGATGAAGTTTCTCCTAAGCCAGTCGCCGGTTCGCTGGTACTCAGTGAGGCACTTTCGCAACCCCTGATACCCACTACTTTCGAGTCAAAGCCCTCTATTGAGACCCATGTGGAGTCCAGCATGCCACGAGATTCTCAAAGTACTGTACCCGCAGATGTCTCTCCCTAGGATAGGGCCAGTGCCGCTGAGCAGGCACCAGCATCTGAGGGTGTATTCAGGCCTCAGCATTTCTATATAAAACCAACACCAGCTTCAAAAACAAAAACAAAAGCAACTTCTAAGGCTAAAAAAATGATGCATGAGCCATGTACTCAGGCCTCTATGCCCAAAAAGCAGATGATCAAAATGGCTGAAGACTTAATTACCTTAATCAGGGGTTCCCAACCTCCCACTGATAAGAAGCCTAGGCAAGACACTGATTATGAATCTTCATATCAGGTTTCTCTTTCTTCTGATTCTTCTCCTGATCAGGAATTTTCTATACCACCCTATGAGGATTCAAGTGCAGAGGAATCCATCCCATCTGCATCTCTTCCTGAAGATTATTCCTTTGGAGAAACCTTGCATACTTTGAGGGAACATTTTCATTGGGAGAGTCAAGATTTCACAGAATCAAAAAAGAAGCATTTCCTTCTTCTCCCTCAGCATAGGCCTTTAGCCATACCTGCTGTATTAGACATTGTTGATGATGTGTTTTCGTAATCAAGCATGACTCCAGATTCCTTACCTCCAGCTCCTAGCAAGCCAGACAGATATTACAGGGTTCCTGACTCACACAAAACCTTTTTAGTCAAAAACCCTGCTGCTGACCCTGAAACTATCTCACAAGGTCCCAAAGGTGTAAAGGCCTCAACAGCTAAGAATCCTACCCCCTCTGATAGAGATTCTAGGGCGCTAGATAGATGGGGGAAGAAGGTTTATACGTCTGCAACCTTGGCAATTAGGGCCTTAAACTGCTAGTTTCATATGCTTAAATACCAACAGCATGTTATGGGATTATTGAAACAGAAAATGATGTTGATTTCTGAATGTGTGGAAAATAAAGAATTACAGGAATTGTTGAATGCAACAGAACAGGTTAGAAAGCATACTTTGCAATGTGGTTTTGATTCCTTGGAGGCCCCCTGCAGGGCTGCAGTTACTAGATCTGTGATTAGAAGGCATGCCTGGCTCAAGCAGCAAAATTTGCCTGATCATGTTAAAGCTAAATTGTTGGATGCACCTTTATAGCATGATACTCTTTTTGGTAATAAGGCAGAAGAGGTTTTAAAGAAAATGGAGGACAAAACTAAGTCTATGCAAACTGTAAAAGACTTTTTACAAGTGCAGCCACCAAGATTCGGTAGACACTGGCCTACAAAAAAACTGGTCCTTTCCTGTGTCTGACAGAGCTTCACGGGGCAAATCCAGGTGCTCAAAGGGCAAAGGAGACCAATCACAGGATTCTTACAGGTCAAAGCAATGGAGTGCCTCTACCTCCAAATCTGGAGGAAATGAAGCACAACCCTACAGTAAACAGTCTCAATTACTTCTCTCTGCCATCACCAAGCACTTATCTTTTGGCAGCCCCCTTAGGGGGAAAACTAGCACTTCATGCTCAAAATTGGCAGTTAATAACCCAGGACAAGTGGGTATTAAACATAGAATCCCAGGGATACAGATTTCATTTCCATACCTTGCCAGTTCCAAATGGTTGACCAGATCTGCCACAAAATCAACAGATAGAGGCACAGAAACAAGTTACATCCCTCATGGATATGGGGGCTATTCAGCCAGTACCAGAACAGGAAAAAGGACAAGGGTTTTACTCAAGACTGCTCTTGGTACCCAGAAAAGACAATGCCTGGTGCCCAATATTGGATTTATCGATTTTGAACACATTCTTGGACATACCAAATTTCAAAATGCTAACTTTTCAGCAGCTTCTGCCCATGCTGGGCAAGAATGCTTAGCTAGTGACTCTAGACTTAAAAGAGGCATACCTGCATATCCCAATAAGGGAATCATGCAGAAGATACCTCCGCTTCAAGGCTGGTTTTATGCATTACCAATTCTCTGCACTGCCCTTTGGCTTATCTACTGTGCCCGGGGTCTTTACAAAGTGCCTGGCACCAGTAATTGCATTTTGCAGACAAAGAAGTATACAAATCTGTACTTACTTGGATGACTGTCTCATTCAAGCAGAAAACAAGGGCATTCTTCTTCAACATCTGGCATTTGTGAGAAGGCTTTTAACATGCCTAGGGTACACAATAAATGAAAAGAAATCACAACTGGTACCCTCTCAAAAGATTACATTCCTGGGTGCAAGCTTGAATACAACTGCCCAGATGGCTTACCTTATGCCAGACAAACAAAGGCAACTGACTACTTACTTCAAACAGATGGCAACAAAAAAACAGTTATCTGCAAGACAAATTCTGCAGTCTTTGGGGTTCATGGCATCCTGCATTCCACTGATTCCATATGCAAGACTGCATATGAGGAAACTACAGTGGTACCTAAAAAGTTTATGGAGTCAACATTGTCACAGTCTGGAAACAATGATTCCTCTCATTCCCTGCCTACAACAGGAATTTCTTTGGTAGGCAGAGACATGTCACCAGAACATGGGACGGTCTTTCACTCTACCCCATGCCAACCAAACCCTAACTACAGACGCATCAGACTATGCTTGGGGGGGCCCACATTGCGGGGAGATGCATTCAGGGCATATGAAGCCCAAAACAAATGCATCTGCATATCAACCAGAAAGAGATGTTAGCTGTTCAGAATGCCCTGACAACCTTCAAGGACTTACTTCATCCAGGACAACTACTGATAAAGATGGACAACACCACGGTTATGTGGTACATAAACAAGCAGGGGGGTACACATTTCTGCCCCCTTTGCAGACTAGCCATGGCATTGTGGGACACAGCCTTGACTTACCAAGTACATCTTCAAGCTCAATTCCTGCCAGGAAAACAAGTCTTTAAAGATCGATGGTTGGCTGCAGCACATACTTGTGCAATGGAATGGGTTAATATTTTGGTGGAAAGAGAACAATTATTACATGCTAAATTAAAAAATGAACTAAATAAGTTACATACACAATTGCTGAATCAAGTGGGTGACTCTAAAGTGAATGACATATTTAAGAACTTGAAAGACAGGTTAAACAAGTTTGAAAATGAACAGGTCCACCTTTAATTAAACAAGATCAAACGTGATGTACGCGATTATGGAAATGGGTGGGCTTTCTTATGGAGGAACAAACAGAATACCCGTTCAGGACAATCTAAGAGAACAGGTAATAATAAAAAACAATTTTCCGTATCTTTTGCTTCTTCAGATGGAGTAGGTTACACCACAGATTCAAAAAGTGATGTACGTGATTTTCCCCCATTGCCTGCAGCACAAGAACCTGAGTCCACCAACAGTGTTTTCGCCACAATGAAGAAGGCGCCAAAAGGGGAAATAAAAAGAAAGGAATTGGTTTCAATTCTTCAACAAGTGAAGGACAATCTAAGCAAACTTATAAATGAAGCAGATGGAATTAATAGTTCTTCGTTTAGTGGTAACATTGATTTTAATAGTTGGAATGTTTCTAATGTTGTAAATTTATCTGGTAGCACTCTAACGGATGAACAGATTTCTGTTCTCCGTTTAGGCTTGACATTTGTACCCACTGTAACACCTAGGTTATATTTAATCAAACAAGAAGTTTTTAAATTAGTGAGAAAATTACATTTGAAATGTTTTTTGATGCACAAGGGGTTAAACAGCTAAATAACAAAGTTTCAGAATACAGCTTTGAAACTGATAGTGAAGGTGATAGCTTTTTTTTTTTGCCTATCAGATGATTTATATGTTAATACTTCTCCTAATGCTTATTCTCTGTTGGACACAAGTGGCATTGATTTTAAAAGTAAATTCGTACCTCCTTATGTCAAAAATACTGTCATACATTTTTCAGAAATGCTTAATTTTTCTATACAGGAACTTTTGGAAGAGCAGGGCCATAGTTCCTGGCAATATAATATGACCAAGAGTGAATGGTGTGCTCTGAACAATCTTGCAAACAGAAGTGATTTCATTATTAAGCCTTCTGATAAAGCCAATAAAATAGTAGTGCTTCATTATACACAATATCATAGTATGTGTATGCAACATTTGAGTGATGTTTATACTTATGAAACACAAGAGATCACTGAATATTTGAATGCCATAAAAAAGTTCTCAGTATTGATTGAAAAGGGAGTATGCTTGGGTATTTTTCCAAAAAGAATTTAGATACTAAATTTAATTTTTATAATTGTAGTTTAGCCACTTTTTATTGTCTTCAAAAATTACATAAAGATTTTGCTAATCCCCCTGGACACCCCATTGTTTCTGCTGTAAATTATTTTTTACACAATATAGGAACATTAATACATGGTTACTTGTTACCTTATGTTGAAAGAATTGATTCTTATATTAAAGATTCATTTGATTTTATTGATAAAGTATCAAATATAACTTGGCCTCAGAACATGTTTTGGAATACCATGGATGTATCTAGTTTATATACCAATATTAGACATGTTGATGGAATACAAGCTCTACAATATTTTTTAGATGATAGTCCGATTTCTCATTTTATTATTGATTTGACTTATTTCTGTTTGTTGCATAATTATTTCAGTTTTGATGAAACTATTTACCATCAATTAAGAGGTACAGCAATGGGGCACCATTTGCCCCCCTGTATGCTAACTTATTTATGGCTAAATTTGAGTTGGACTACATATATAGGCATACATTTGTACAACAGCATGTTTTATTTTATTTTAGATACATTGATGATTTGATTTTTGTGTGTAATGGGGGACAAGAGGAGGTATCAACATTTTTTTCGGAAATAAATGATAATGTATATAATATTAAATTTGATGGCTTACAGTGTGGAACAGGGGTTAATTTTCTGGACATTCACCTATCTGGAATGAATTATGGCTCTATTGTTACTACAGTTCATCGGAAACTTGAAGATGGTAGCCAGTACCTGTTTGGTACTAGCTACCATCTGATCCATACTATAAAATCTTTACCCCATGGGGAAATGATCAGATTGTCTAGGCTCTGTAACAATAAGTTGGATTTACAGAAACAAATTAATCAAACATTATCTATGTTCCTACGGAGAGGGTATGATTAAAATCTAATTTATGAGCCTATTGAAAAGTTGATACATTATAATTTAAATGAACATAGGACTACAAATAGTAATAATTTGAATTGTACTAGTTACACTAAATCTATGATTACAAAAGTTAAAAAAGATAAAATATTTTTTGTAACAACATATAATACCTTAAGTACCAAGATTTGGGAATTAGTGAAATATTATTGGAAATTTTTGCATAGAGATGAATTGTTACATAAAATTGTTCCTGATTTACCTTATGTAGCTTACAAGAGAAGATAGAATTTGTGGGATAAACTAGTTAGAGTATACTATATTGCCCCAGCAGTTAACCCCTCTATTTCTTTATCATCTTATGGCACTAGGCCATGTAATAATTGTACTATATGTTCTTTTATTAGAATTAGCTTTCCTAGGATTAATGGTAGAATGTTCAAACCACATGGTCATTTTACATGTGATTCAAGGGATGTAATTTATTGTCTCAAATGTCCCTGCAACCTGTTCTATATTGGGGAAACTGAAAGGAAATTTAGAATTAGGTTGCAGGAACATATTAGAGACATCAAGAAGGGGAGACTTGAAAGTCCTATAGCATTGCACTTTCAGAAAGAACAAAACAGTGATGCTAATTTGTTACAAGGTTCTATTTTGGAAGAAGCATTCATTAAGAAGGGGGATGATAGATTGATCAAGAATGTTTTAACTTATAAGGAAACTGTATTTATATTGAAATTTGATACATTGACACCAAAAGGTTTAAACAGAGAAGTTAATTGGAGAAGTTTGCTTTAACTTAATTATTTAAACTGCATGTTTAATTGTTTTATTGATTGTCATTTGAATCAAATGATGGCTTGATGTATAAATAGGGGAGTGTTTCTTTGAAGAATTTGTACTCTTTGAAGGCTGTAATGGCCGAGGCACTAAGGCAAGGCATATAATATTAAACTTTGTGGGAACTGAATTCTGTGTAGTTTTGGAATATTTACTGGTTTTGCTTCTTTGCTGTTCATTGCTATTTCATGAAAACAAAATACTCTGGCAGATGACCTAAGCAGAAACCTGATGGACCCTCATGAGTGGAAACTAGATCCACAAGTCTTCAGCATGATAACAAAGAAATGGGGGAGCCCAGACATAGATCTATTTGCCTCTCCCCAGAATTATCACCTGGACAAATTCTGCACAAGAACTTATCATAGACAAGCATGGAAAGTGGATGCCCTATCTTTCAGATGGAAAAACCTATCAGTCTACGCCTTTCCTCCTCTGCCTCTTCTTCCCAAGGTCCTACTAAAGGTCAGACAGGAAAAACCAAAAATGATTTGAATTGCCCCAGACTAACCTCGTCAGCACTGGTACCCAATCCTAAGGAATATGTCTCAACTCCCTCCTCGGCACTTGCCTCAAATACCTCATCTACTGTCTCAGCAGAACAATCAAATCCTGCACAATCAGCTCCAAACTCTGAACCTGGCAGCATGGCTGATCATGTTTGAATAACTACACGATCAGCCATGCTGCCAGCTCTAAACTCTGAACCTGGCAGTATGGCTGATCATGTAGTTATTCAAACAACACCTCTCAGTAAATCTGTGATGGATGTCATTTTGGAAGCCAGAAGGCCTAGTACTAGAAAATCTTATGATGATAAATGGAAGAGATTCTGTGCTTGGAACCTAGCAAAAGGAACTGACACAGCAAAGCCAAATATTCCTTAGATTTTACAATATTTGACTGAGATGCTTGACAAGGACCTATCTTTTTCATCAATAAAAATCCATGCCTCTGCCATCTCAGCTCATTACAACACAGATCCACCGATCTTTTCTCATTCTTTGCTAAAACGGTATCTTAGAGGGGCCAAAAATGTAAGGCCTCCCAGAAGATGACCTATTCCTGCATGTGAAATTCACTGTTCTATATTGAGGGTAAACAATTTCTCTATCTAGTATAATAGGATGTATTTATTTATTTTATTTTATTCTTCTGGTTATTTTTATGCCTGATAAATATGTAGGACAGTAATACGTTGTTAGTTAGATGGTTGGTGAATGTATTATTTGAATTTGAATCTCACAACAAGAGGTTAACACAAGTATGTGTTTTTAAAAGTTAATTGTATAATTACTGTTGTATCACATGGTTGCTATATAAGTAACTGTACGTTTGGAAAACTTTTATGGTCTGAAGAAGCGGTCAGTGAAAGCGCTTACCTTGTACATGTAATTAAAGGCTTTTTATATATTATTACAACAAGACTGGATTATTGGAAGTCCATGGGTTGCCTCTCATTGCTTTTCACTTTTGGACTCTGTTTATATTTTTTAAAGATCAGCGGAGAGGTATTTGCTCTGGTGGGTGTGTTCATATTTGTTATCTTTACCATTTCATTTTTTTTAGTTGAACAACTAACCTTTATTTTTATTTTTAAATTTAAATTGGCAATGTTGATTTTTATTTACAAATGTGTCAAACAATGCTGTTAAGGAAATATTTAACTTAATTAAGCCTTTTGACTTGAATTGCAGTGAATGGATATTTTTAACACATGACCAAGTTAATTTTATTATATAAATGATTTTACAATTAATAACAGGGTTCTGATGAAGTCCTGATGTTTAAGAGGGTAAAAGTGCTTACCTTGTTTACTTTAAAAAATTACTTTGGATTTACATGAGTTGACAAATTTTTGCCATTGTGTTTGAACACAACTTCAAAATCTCATCCACAATTGAATGTTTTTTAAAAAAGTAAACATGCCTCAAGCCATTGCCACTCTTCTTCCATCCTTTTTCCTGTCTGTTGTTTTTGCTGCCCAATGATTTTTAAGGTCAGTCAGTACATAATGACAGGAAGAGCTATCTTAAATTAAATTTTTAATAAATCCTTGATGGATTACTGCCTGTTACAGTCAGCGCTGTCTGTTGGTCTCCATCTGTCTCTCTCACTCACACTTATGCTCTCACAACACAGACTTTTGTTGTTCATTTTTTACCTAGTTTCTATATTAGTTGTACTGAGTTTCTTGGCAGCATCTTGCCAGAAATGTTCATTCTCTAATCATGGTGGTGATATACAGTTAGCTAATTCTCTAATAGGCTGTAACAGCTTTTTCAAAAAAAAAAAACACAGTAGTGCTAGATAGCAGACTTGTCCACTATTGGTCAGTTATGTCTGTGACAAACCAGGAAATATCTATCTCATTAGCTGCACATTTGATCCAATGAAACAGAAGAAACTGGAGCTGTCTTATCACAGCAGCGAGGGGGCAGAAATTTACAACTTAAGATCAGAAGACACTTCCACATGCAGAGCAGTTAGGGTTCATGTTTGAATTATTTTTTGTATGACCTAGGTCATCCCTGTAAAGGGTTAGGATCCTAGAGGTATACCTGTCTTGCCTTTGAATGCATAAGATATAGTCCACACAGCAGCAACCTGTTTTTGCCTTTATGTTTATGTTAATTTGCCTTTATGTAACAGAAAAATAAATAACTAAATAAATGTGAAAGATGGTCAGTTCACCAAGGATACATGTTTGGGATGGGAGAGGAAATTGTCACATGGAATCAAAACTGGGCATAATGTAGTTACAGTAACCTTCTCCCAACACCACCTACATGGACTGAACTAAGCCATGTCAGGAAGCTAAAATAACCAGACCCTTGTTTTTGGATATTTATCCCTGAATATCTTTGGCTTTGTACCTTCTGGACAATATGAGATTGAGAGCACTGTTAAGTGCTCAGCTGAACATGTCCTTCTTGTCTGTCTTGTGTTTACTCAGTGTGCTGTTGATTGCTTACCGAAAACATTTTCTGAATAAAGTAGATATTCTCTGCCTATAAATGATAAAATTAGTGTCGTACTTTTGGAGTGGACTACTATTGTCAAGCTCAGCTGCATGCTGTGGTTTTCAGCAACCCTTTTCAGAGGTGCCAATTTTAAGTTAGACCTGCTGGCTTGTCTGTGGAAGTACTGTGGGGTAAAGCACCTAAAGACCACCCCCTACCATCCCCAGACTAATGGTCTTGTTGAGAGGTTAAACTCTAAACTCAAGTCCATGCTGCGGGCATTTGCAGACCAATTTAAGAGGCAGTGGGACAAATATTTGCCCCATCTGTTGTTTGCTTACAGAGAGGTTCCCCAGGAATCCACAGATTTTTCACCATTTGAGTTGTTGTATGGGCATAGGGTGAGGGGGCCTCTAGATTGAATTTGAGATGAGTGAGGGTTTGAGTGTGAATCTCACAAGGAGTCTGTTGTGGCATATGTCCTAAATCTCAGGACAAGCTCAGGAAACTCATGGGCTTGGCCCAGGAGAACCTGGCAGAATCCCAACAGCAGAAGAAGATCAGGTATGACAGGAATGCTCAAGCTAGAGAAGGCTGTAGGGCAGCAGGTAATGGTTCTTATTCCTGTCAATCACAACAAGCTGCAGGCAGCCTGGGAGGGACCCTACAAGGTGGTAAGGAAGGTCAGTGGTGTTAACTTCATGGTGGGACTGCTAGGCAGGAGGCAGTAGCACAAATTGTACCATGTTAACATGATGAAACCTTACCATGATAGGGAGGCCCTTGTGCTAAGTATTTGCAGTGGATTGCAGGAGGAGTCTGTGGGAGATCTGGTGACTGATCTCCTCAATGAGGCTCGGACTGACACCTCAGTGTAAGGGGTATCAATGTCCCAGCAGCTAAATCTGAGCAGTGTTACAGGGGTTTGGGGACATGTTCACTGACAAACCAGGGTGCACACATCTGGTGCAGCACCAGGTGGATACAGGACCCCAAAGGCCTATTAGGCAGGCCTCCTACAGAGTGCCTGAGAGAGTCAAACAGACTCTGAGAGAGGAGATACAGGAAATGTTGGTACTGGGGGTAATTTAAGAGTCAAACAGTCCCTGGGCCTCCCCAGTGGTGCCGGTGCCAAAGAAGGATGGAAGCACCAGGTTCTGTGTGGACTACAGGAAAGTAAATAGTCACACAGAGTCAGATGCTTACCCCAGACAGAAGGAGCCCTAGAGCAGCTATGTGGGGTTAAGTATCTTACTAGATTGATCTTACCAAGGGTTACTGGCAGGTGCCCATGACTCCCAGTGTCAGACAGAGGTCAGCCTTTCTGACTCCTTTTGGCTTGTATGAGTTCACAGAGATGCCCTTTGGGATAAAAAATGCCCCAGCGACTTTCCAGAGGCTGGTAGATCATATCCTAGCAGGCGCACGAGATTTTGCCCTTGCTTACCTAGATGATATTGCCATCTACAGCCATTCCTATCAAGAGCACCTTCAACATATCAGGGAGGTGCTGGGAGACTACATAGAGTAGGAATGACCATTAAGCCCAGCAAATGTCAGGTGGGTATGGCGGGTCTATATCAAAACAGAAACCTCACATCGTGAATACGGAAACACTGACACATATTGCGAACTGTAAAACACCGAAAGTCCTGAACATAAAATTCAAAATATAGAATCGGCATAGTTGGCCCACCCACGCCGCTACATACTACCTACCCAAGCGAAATAAATAATCCACATACATACATTTAACAAAACCCTACTTCTAACCCTAAATTAAAGCTTACATATATTACTATGTATGCACTTACCTTAACCAGCACCCTAACCCTCAGGTCCGTAACTATTGCACACTTACCTTAAGGAGCTATGCAAAACAAAATAAATAATCCACATACATACACTTAACAAAACCTTACTTCTAACCCTAAACTAAAGCTCACATATAGTACTATGTATGCACTTACCTTAACCGCACCTAACCCTCAGGTCCGTAACTATTGCACACTTACCTTAAGGAGCTATACCAAAACAAAATAAATAATCACATACATACACTTAACAAAACCTTACTTCTAACCCTAAACTAAAGCTCACATATAGTACTATGTATGCACTTACCTTAACCCGCACCCTAACCCTCAGGTCCGTAACTATTGCACACTTACCTTAAGGAAGTATACCGGAGAAGGGCCAACTATGACGGTTCAACATTTTGAATTTCATGCTTCAGGGCGTTCGGTGTTTTCGCTGTTTTGCTCAATATGTGTCGATGTTTCTGTATTCACGCAATTGTGGTTTCGCAGTTGTAATAGGTAACTGGGTATGGCAGAGGTCTGCTACCTGGGACATAGAGTGGGGAGTGGTAAGATCGGGCCAGAACCTGCCAAAGTGGAAGCCATTCAGGCATGGCCTGCACCTGTTACCAAAAAGCAGGTGAGGGCATTCTTAGGGACAGCAGGGTACTACAGAAAGTTTGTCCCCAGTTATAGTACCATAACTGCTCCCCTCACAGACCTGACAAGGAAAAGCAGGTCAGATAATGTAGTGTGGACCACAGCATGTGAGCAGGCATTCCAGAAGCTTAAAGAAGCTTTGGGAGGACCCCCTGTGTTAGCCAGTCCGGACTACAGCAAATAATTTGTTGTGCAGGTGGATGCTTTGAATCATGGGGTAGGGGTTGCACTTAGCCAGATTTCTTCAGAGCGAGAAGAGCACTCAGTGGTTTATCTCAGTCTTAGGCTCCAACCCAGGGAGGAATTCTATGCAGCTGCAGAAAAGGAATGTCTAGCCATAGTGTGGGCACTACAGAAACATCAGCCTTATCTGTATGGAAGGAAATTTGCTGTAGTTTCAGATCACAATTCCCTAAAATGGTTACATCGAGCCAGCCAGCAAAATGCTAAGTTGCTAAGGTGGAGCCTAGGGTTGCAAATATATATGTTAGTGCAGCACCGCAGTGGGATTAGCAATGCCAATTCAGATGGGCTCTCAAGACAGGGAATGGGGTAAGGTATACCCAGATAGATCTAACCCTGTCAAGCAACGTTTCTAAGGGTCACTAGAAAAACTAGCTTGAGTTTTCCGGGGGGGGGGGGGATTGTGAAGGCTGGCAGCCTAGCTAGATAGAATTTTGTAAATAATTATATGTCCTTGTAAATATTAATATGATCCACAGGCTTGTGTAACAAATGTAGGAAAACTGTGTTATGTTATGAACTTTAAAAATGTAACCACAGCACAGCCTGCTGGAAGAAAGCTGATAAGTAAAGGATTTTATGACTGTGTATGATCTCAAGCTAGGAGGCAGGATACTTGCAGCTAGAAATTCTTTCTATTGTTCTTATTCAGAGATAATTGCTAGGTTTCACATGTAAAGTGTCTTTTATTGCTGTGTCTTCCTGACAGGTGCAGATCAAAAAGAAATATTACATTTTGATTTCTGTTAGCCTGGGAGCTAAATCAGAGAGGTGACAAGAACGATGTAACCTGAGATGACTCAGCAGTGATGTGTATCATCGATTTAAGGGCTATCTCAGCAAGAAAGGAGGGCATTTTGTATTTTGTTCTGAAGCTGACAACAACTCAGCAGCACTTTGCTTTGCTCTGTAAGTAAAGTTCTTTGAAACATAGTTTCTCTTAGAGATAAATAGGAATATAGCCAGATTAGTCTAGCTGTTTTCTATATTTATGTCAGACTGTCCTCTGATGTTGTATTTCCTGTGATTTCTGAACTCTCTATTATCACTGTGTTGAATTGATGAGTATTGTCTTGTGTTTTTATTATTCATTATTAAATATTTTACACCTTTTAACTGTGGCTGTTTTGTGTAGAGATAATTTAAGCTCTTAGTGTGCTTAAATGTATTTAGTGATACTGTATAAGCCACTTCAATAGCCTTAGCCCTGGGTTGCATTTACTATTTGGATAACAGTAATATTACACAGTGGAAATAGTCACCCTTTGGTAAGGGAGTTTATAGTAGCTGATAAGAGTAGTTGGTGGCAGTGGATTACTACCTTATAGCCTGGGCAGAAGGGGTCATAGCTAGTAAACCTGTGCCAGCCTTCCCCAGGAGTGTCTGTGTGTTTGTATATAAATCAAATCTCAAAGTGTGTGTGTGTGTGTGTGTGTGTATGTGTGTGTGTGTGTGTGTGTGTGTGTGTGTGTGTGTGTGTGTGTGTGTGTGTGTGTGTGTGTGTGTGTGTGTGTGACCTACTTGGGCAGGGACACGGAGCACTGGTTGGACAGAGAAGGTACTAGAGGTTTTGGCTTGACTACTCAGCTGAGATCTGAACCCTGTAGCTGTGCCAGTGGGGAGTTTTATTGGGGATCTGGAGAGAAAGAAACCAGCCCCAGACTGACTGCGATCTCTGTGTGCTCTTAAGGGAAATTGTACTTTACTGTGTGTGTACTTGTTATCCTCCCAATGTGGACGCCCCTCACTGGTGTTAGTGGTGAGGATTGAGGCTCCTTGATCACCGGGCAAGTGCACAGGCATCACAATGTTATCACAAATTCTGATTTTAACTATAATTAAACACGTTTTTCACTTGCAAAATGAGGCTTGAAAACTTGTAACTTAATAACACACTGCCTCATTCCACTGACTGCCGTCAAGTGGGGGTCCGTTACCTTTTCTCTGCTCTTTAAAATATTCACTAACAAGCTACATAAATCCTCCCAGCAGGCTTCCCTCATCTAATATGCTAAAACTTCTACCCTAATATGCACTTCAGGTAACCTCGTGCATCTTCAGAGAATTACCCAAGAAGCCTCTAACTCTGTTAAATGTTGGCTACAGAATAATCACCTGCTACTAACCCCCACCCCCCACGAAAACAAAACAAAAAAATACTACTCTTTATTGCCAGAATCCCATTTCCATGAAAAAACAGCTTTAAAATGTCTTCCTTAAATAATAACATGATTGAAGTTACACCACATAGAAAACTACTTGGCATGTCAGTCAATGACACTCTTAAATTTGATTTATGTGTCCACAAGTGCAAAACAAAACCTATCAAAAGCTAGGCACCCTTCACAGAGTAAAGAAATTCCTTACAAACCCTACCAAGGTAACTCTGTCTTCACTTGCCTCTTACCCTTTCTCCTGTATGGAGCCGTTATCATGACCAATCTACAAGCCTCACTTAGTTCTAAATGTGAACAATGTTATAACAAAGTTGCCAGATTCACCTGCTACAAACCTTACTAAACCCACCACTGTTTACAACTAAAAGCATTTAACTGGCACAACCTTCCTCACCTCCTACCTTATACACAGCTTACCTTAACCCACAAAATCATCCGTACCTCATCCCCCTGCCCAACAATTAGACACCTACTCCAACACTGTCTTGGAAATCATTCTCTTCACTTAACTAATAAATAACTGCTTAGTAACTACAAATTACAAAGGGCTGCTGGGGTTAGTCTCTATTCCAATGATTAAGCTAGAATAAAATGACTATATCAATCAGGTCCATCTCATACCTTCATCTTTTCAAACCATTACTAAAAGACTTCCTCGCTGCCTCATGGCTTTGTCCCTGCCCCTCATCTGGGACATAGCTCTGTAACACCCTTCATCACCTTTCTTATACATCCCTTTAAAGCACTAAATCACTTAGCCTGCTTATCCCCTTCTCATACCTCACTTGTATTTTTAAACTACTATACCTACTTGTGATTAGCACAATCAAATTACTGTTTCATCACTACTTCTGTGTTAACACTCAGACTTGATATCTCCTCTAATACCTCACTCTATTGTATTTCTTAAATTACTCCTACCTGTGTTATGCGCCACTCTTCTATCTGTGAAGTCTCAGCACAAAGTGTGTAAATGTAAAGTTTGTGAATACCAATATAAATTTTATTATACGATTATGCTATGTATTTATTTTACTGAAACTGCATCATAAAATGTGTTACTCCCAGAAGATGACCTCATTCCTGCATGTGAAATTCACTGTTCTATATTGAGGGTAAACAATTTCTATCTAGTATATAGATGTATTTATTTATTTTATTTTATTCTTCTGGTTATTTTTATGCCTGATAAATATGTAGGACAGTAATACGTTGTTAGTTAGATGGTTGGTGAATGTATTATTTGAATTTGAATCTCACAACAAGAGGTTAACACAAGTATGTGTTTTAAAAGTTAATTGTATAATTACTGTTGTATCACATGGTTGCTATATAAGTAACTGTAATGCTTGGAAAACTTTTTATGGTCTGAAGAAGCTGTCAGGTGAAAGCGCTTTACCTTGTAAGCATGTAATTAAAGGCTTTTTTATATATTATTACAACAAGACCGGGATTATTGGGAAGTCCATGGTTGCCTCATTGCTTTTCACTTTTGGACTCTGTTTATATCTTTAAAGATCAAAGCGGAGAGGTATTTGCTCTGGTGGGTGTGTTCATATTTGTTATCTTTACCATTTCATTTTTTTAGTTGAACAACTAACCTTTATTTTTATTTTTAAATTTAAATTAAGCAATGTTGATTTTTATTTACAAATGTCAAAACAATGCTGTTAAGGAAATATTTAACTTAATTAGTTTCTTTGACTTGAATTGCAGTGAATGGATATTTTTAACACATGACCAAGTTAATTTTTATTATATAAATGATTTTACAATTAATAACAGAGGGTTCTGATGAAGTCCTGATGTTTAAGAGGGTAAAAGTGCTTACCTTGTTTACTTTAAAAAATTACTTTGGATTTACATGAGTTGACAAATTTTTGCCATTGTGTTTGAACACAACTTCAAAATCTCATCCACAATTGAATGTTTTTTAAAAAAGTAAACATGCCTCAAGCCATTGCCACTCTTCTTCCATCCTTTTTCCTGTCTGTTGTTTTTGCTGCCCAATGATTTTTAAGGTCAGTCAGTACATAATGACAGGAAGAGCTATCTTAAATTAAATTTTTAATAAATCCTTGATGGATTACTGCCTGTTACAGTCAGCGCTGTCTGTTGGTCTCCATCTGTCTCTCTCACTCACACTTATGCTCTCACAACACAGACTTTTGTTGTTCATTTTTTACCTAGTTTCTATATTAGTTGTACTGAGTTTCTTGGCAGCATCTTGCCAGAAATGTTCATTCTCTAATCATGGTGGTGATATACAGTTAGCTAATTCTCTAATAGGCTGTAACAGCTTTTTCAAAAAAAAAAAACACAGTAGTGCTAGATAGCAGACTTGTCCACTATTGGTCAGTTATGTCTGTGACAAACCAGGAAATATCTATCTCATTAGCTGCACATTTGATCCAATGAAACAGAAGAAACTGGAGCTGTCTTATCACAGCAGCGAGGGGGCAGAAATTTACAACTTAAGATCAGAAGACACTTCCACATGCAGAGCAGTTAGGGTTCATGTTTGAATTATTTTTTGTATGACCTAGGTCATCCCTGTAAAGGGTTAGGATCCTAGAGGTATACCTGTCTTGCCTTTGAATGCATAAGATATAGTCCACACAGCAGCAACCTGTTTTTGCCTTTATGTTTATGTTAATTTGCCTTTATGTAACAGAAAAATAAATAACTAAATAAATGTGAAAGATGGTCAGTTCACCAAGGATACATGTTTGGGATGGGAGAGGAAATTGTCACATGGAATCAAAACTGGGCATAATGTAGTTACAGTAACCTTCTCCCAACACCACCTACATGGACTGAACTAAGCCATGTCAGGAAGCTAAAATAACCAGACCCTTGTTTTTGGATATTTATCCCTGAATATCTTTGGCTTTGTACCTTCTGGACAATATGAGATTGAGAGCACTGTTAAGTGCTCAGCTGAACATGTCCTTCTTGTCTGTCTTGTGTTTACTCAGTGTGCTGTTGATTGCTTACCGAAAACATTTTCTGAATAAAGTAGATATTCTCTGCCTATAAATGATAAAATTAGTGTCGTACTTTTGGAGTGGACTACTATTGTCAAGCTCAGCTGCATGCTGTGGTTTTCAGCAACCCTTTTCAGAGGTGCCAATTTTAAGTTAGACCTGCTGGCTTGTCTGTGGAAGTACTGTGGGGTAAAGCACCTAAAGACCACCCTACCATCCGCAGACTAATGGTCTTGTTGAGAGGTTAAACTCTAAACTCAAGTCCATGCTGCGGGCATTTGCAGACCAATTTAAGAGGCAGTGGGACAAATATTTGCCCCATCTGTTGTTTGCTTACAGAGAGGTTCCCCAGGAATCCACAGATTTTTCACCATTTGAGTTGTTGTATGGGCATAGGGTGAGGGGGCCTCTAGATTGAATTTGAGATGAGTGAGGGTTTGAGTGTGAATCTCACAAGGAGTCTGTTGTGGCATATGTCCTAAATCTCAGGGACAAGCTCAGGAAACTCATGGGCTTGGCCCAGGAGAACCTGGCAGAATCCCAACAGCAGAAGAAGATCAGGTATGACAGGAATGCTCAAGCTAGAGAGAATGCTGTAGGGCAGCAGGTAATGGTTCTTATTCCTGTCAATCACAACAAGCTGCAGGCAGCCTGGGAGGGACCCTACAAGGTGGTAAGGAAGGTCAGTGGTGTTAACTTCATGGTGGGACTGCTAGGCAGGAGGCAGTAGCACAAATTGTACCATGTTAACATGATGAAACCTTACCATGATAGGGAGGCCCTTGTGCTAAGTATTTGCAGTGGATTGCAGGAGGAGTCTGTGGGAGATCTGGTGACTGATCTCCTCAATGAGGCTCGGACTGACACCTCAGTGTAAGGGGTATCAATGTCCCAGCAGCTAAATCTGAGCAGTGTTACAGGGGTTTGGGGACATGTTCACTGACAAACCAGGGTGCACACATCTGGTGCAGCAATTAGGTGGATACAGGACCCCAAAGGCCTATTAGGCAGGCCTCCTACAGAGTGCCTGAGGAGAGTCAAACAGACTCTGAGAGAGGAGATACAGGAAATGTTGGTACTGGGGTAATTTAAGAGTCAAAACAGTCCCTGGGCCTCCCCAGTGGTGCCGGTGCCAAAGAAGGATGGAAGCACCAGGTTCTGTGTGGACTACAGGAAAGTAAATAGTCACACAGAGTCAGATGCTTACCCCAGACAGAAGGAGCCCTAGAGCAGCTATGTGGGGTTAAGTATCTTACTAGATTGATCTTACCAAGGGTTACTGGCAGGTGCCCATGACTCCCAGTGTCAGACAGAGGTCAGCCTTTCTGACTCCTTTTGGCTTGTATGAGTTCACAGAGATGCCCTTTGGGATAAAAAATGCCCCAGCGACTTTCCAGAGGCTGGTAGATCATATCCTAGCAGGCGCACGAGATTTTGCCCTTGCTTACCTAGATGATATTGCCATCTACAGCCATTCCTATCAAGAGCACCTTCAACATATCAGGGAGGTGCTGGGGAGACTACATAGAGTAGGAATGACCATTAAGCCCAGCAAATGTCAGGTGGGTATGACGGGTCTATATCAAAACCGAGAAACCTCACATACGTGAATACGGAAACACTGACACATATTAAGCGAACTGTAAAAACACCGAAAGTCCTGAACCGCAAAATTCAAAATATAGAATCGGCATAGTTGGCCCACCCCACCGCCCGCTACATACTACCTACCCAAACGAAATAAATAATCCACATACATACATTTAACAAAACCCTACTTCTAACCCTAAATTAAAGCTTACATATATTACTATGTATGCACTTACCTTAACCCGCACCCTAACCCTCAGGTCCGTAACTATTGCACACTTACCTTAAGGAGCTATACCAAAACAAAATAAATAATCCACATACATACACTTAACAAAACCTTACTTCTAACCCTAAACTAAAGCTCACATATAGTACTATGTATGCACTTACCTTAACCCGCACCCTAACCCTCAGGTCCGTAACTATTGCACACTTACCTTAAGGAGCTATACCAAAACAAAATAAATAATCCACATACATACACTTAACAAAACCTTACTTCTAACCTAAACTAAAGCTCACATATAGTACTATGTATGCACTTACCTTAACCCGCACCCTAACCCTCAGGTCCGTAACTATTGCACACTTACCTTAAGGAAGTATACCGGAGAAGGGCCAACTATGACGGTTCAACATTTTGAATTTCATGCTTCAGGACGTTCGGTGTTTTCGCGGTTTGCTCAATATGTGTCGATGTTTCTGTATTCACGCAATTGTGGTTTCGCAGTTGTAATAGGTAACTGGGTATGGCAGAGGTCTGCTACCTGGGACATAGAGTGGGGAGTGGTAAGATCGGGCCAGAACCTGCCAAAGTGGAAGCCATTCAGGCATGGCCTGCACCTGTTACCAAAAAGCAGGTGAGGGCATTCTTAGGGACAGCAGGGTACTACAGAAAGTTTGTCCCCAGTTATAGTACCATAACTGCTCCCCTCACAGACCTGACAAGGAAAAGCAGGTCAGATAATGTAGTGTGGACCACAGCATGTGAGCAGGCATTCCAGAAGCTTAAAGAAGCTTTGGGAGGACCCCCTGTGTTAGCCAGTCCGGACTACAGCAAATAATTTGTTGTGCAGGTGGATGCTTTGAATCATGGGGTAGGGGTTGCACTTAGCCAGATTTCTTCAGAGCGAGAAGAGCACTCAGTGGTTTATCTCAGTCTTAGGCTCCAACCCAGGGAGGAATTCTATGCAGCTGCAGAAAAGGAATGTCAAGCCATAGTGTGGGCACTAGAGGAACATCAGCCTTATCTATGGAGAAATTTGCTGTAGTTTCAGATCACAATTCCCTAAAATGGTTACATCGAGCCAGCCAGCAAAATGCTAAGTTGCTAAGGTGGAGCCTAGGGTTGCAAATATATATGTTAGTGCAGCACCGCAGTGGGATTAGCAATGCCAATTCAGATGGGCTCTCAAGACAGGGAATGGGGTAAGGTATACCCAGATAGATCTAACCCTGTCAAGCAACGTTTCTAAAGGGTCACTAGAAAAACTAGCTTGAGTTTTCCGGTATTGTGAAGGCTGGCAGCCTAGCTAGATAGAATTTTGTAAATAATTATATGTCCTTGTAAATATTAATATGATCCACAGGCTTGTGTAACAAATGTAGGAAAACTGTGTTATGTTATGAACTTTAAAAATGTAACCACAGCACAGCCTGCTGGAAGAAAGCTGATAAGTAAAGGATTTTATGACTGTGTATGATCTCAAGCTAGGAGGCAGGATACTTGCAGCTAGAAATTCTTTCTATTGTTCTTATTCAGAGATAATTGCTAGGTTTCACATGTAAAGTGTCTTTTATTGCTGTGTCTTCCTGACAGGTGCAGATCAAAAGAAATATTACATTTTGATTTCTGTTAGCCTGGGAGCTAAATCAGAGAGGTGACAAGAACGATGTAACCTGAGATGACTCAGCAGTGATGTGTATCATCGATTTAAGGGCTATCTCAGCAAGAAAGGAGGGCATTTTGTATTTTGTTCTGAAGCTGACAACAACTCAGCAGCACTTTGCTTTGCTCTGTAAGTAAAGTTCTTTGAAACATAGTTTCTCTTAGAGATAAATAGGAATATAGCCAGATTAGTCTAGCTGTTTTCTATATTTATGTCAGACTGTCCTACGATGTTGTATTTCCTGTGATTTCTGAACTCTCTATTATCACTGTGTTGAATTGATGAGTATTGTCTTGTGTTTTTATTATTCATTATTAAATATTTTACACCTTTTAACTGTGGCTGTTTTGTGTAGAGATAATTTAAGCTCTTAGTGTGCTTAAATGTATTTAGTGATACTGTATAAGCCACTTCAATAGCCTTAGCCCTGGGTTGCATTTACTATTTGGATAACAGTAATATTACACAGTGGAAATAGTCACCCTTTGGTAAGGGAGTTTATAGTAGCTGATAAGAGTAGTTGGTGGCAGTGGATTACTACCTTATAGCCTGGGCAGAAGGGGTCATAGCTAGTAAACCTGTGCCAGCCTTCCCCAGGAGTGTCTGTGTGTTTGTATATAACCAAATCTCAAAGTGTGTGTGTGTGTGTGTGTGTGTATGTGTGTGTGTGTGTGTGTGTGTGTGTGTGTGTGTGTGTGTGTGTGTGTGTGTGTGTGTGTGTGTGTGTGTGTGACCTACTTGGGCAGGGACACGGAGCACTGGTTGGACAGAGAAGGTACTAGAGGTTTTGGCTTGACTACTCAGCTGAGATCTGAACCCTGTAGCTGTGCCAGTGGGGAGTTTTATTGGGGATCTGGAGAGAAAGAAACCAGCCCCAGACTGACTGCGATCTCTGTGTGCTCTTAAGGGAAATTGTACTTACTGTGTGTGTACTTGTTATCCTCCCAATGTGGACGCCCTCACTGGTGTTAGTGGTGAGGATTGAGGCTCCTTGATCACCGGGCAAGTGCACAGGCATCACAATGTTATCACAAATTCTGATTTTAACTATAATTAAACACGTTTTTCACTTGCAAAATGAGGCTTGAAAACTTGTAACTTAATAACACACTGCCTCATTCCACTGACTGCCGTCAAGTGGGGGTCCGTTACCTTTTCTCTGCTCTTTAAAATATTCACTAACAAGCTACATAAATCCTCCCAGCAGGCTTCCCTCATCTAATATGCTAAAACTTCTACCCTAATATGCACTTCAGGTAACCTCAGGCATCTTCAGAGAATTACCCAAGAAGCCTCTAACTCTGTTAAATGTTGGCTACAGAATAATCACCTGCTACTAACCCCCACCCCCCACGAAAACAAAACAAAAAAATACTACTCTTTATTGCCAGAATCCCATTTCCATGAAAAAACAGCTTTAAAATGTCTTCCTTAAATAATAACATGATTGAAGTTACACCACATAGAAAACTACTTGGCATGTCAGTCAATGACACTCTTAAATTTGATTTATGTGTCCACAAGTGCAAAAACAAAACCTATCAAAAGCTAGGCACCCTTCACAGAGTAAAGAAATTCCTTACAAACCCTACCAAGGTAACTCTGTCTTCACTTGCCTCTTACCCTTTCTCCTGTATGGAGCCGTTATCATGACCAATCTACAAGCCTCACTTAGTTCTAAATGTGAACAATGTTATAACAAAGTTGCCAGATTCACCTGCTACAAACCTTACTAAACCCACCACTGTTTACAACTAAAAGCATTTAACTGGCACAACCTTCCTCACCTCCTACCTTATACACAGCTTACCTTAACCCACAAAATCATCCGTACCTCATCCCCCTGCCCAACAATTAGACACCTACTCCAACACTGTCTTGGAAATCATTCTCTTCACTTAACTAATAAATAACTGCTTAGTAACTACAAATTACAAAGGGCTGCTGGGGTTAGTCTCTATTCCAATGATTAAGCTAGAATAAAATGACTATATCAATCAGGTCCATCTCATACCTTCATCTTTTCAAACCATTACTAAAAGACTTCCTCATGCCTCATGGCTTTGTCCCTGCCCCTCATCTGGGACATGGCTCTGTACCCTTCATCACCTTTCTTATACATCCCTTTAAAGCACTAAATCACTTAGCCTGCTTATCCCCTTCTCATACCTCACTTGTATTTTTAAACTACTATACCTACTTGTGATTAGCACAATCAAATTACTGTTTCATCACTACTTCTGTGTTAACACTCAGACTTGATATCTCCTCTAATACCTCACTCTATTGTATTTATTAAATTACTCCTACCTGTGTTATACACCACTCTTCTATCTGTGAAGTCTCAGCACAGAGTTTGTAAATGTAAAGTTTGTGAATATCAATACAGATTTTATTATACGATTATGCTATGTATTTATTTTACTGAAACTGCATCATAAAATGTGTTACTGTGGAGCTTTTTTTTCCCCGGGACTCTGCTAGAAATGGGCACCTGTGCCCAGTTGGACTTTCCCATTAAAGAAATAAACAAACAAACAAATAAATAGAAATATTTAATTTTATCTTTTTTAAGAATCTTGATTTTGAAATAAATACGAATTATTAATATTAAGTAACTGTAGAGAATTGCATTTTGGGTATGCAAATCAGCATTTACATCACATTCCAATTCAGTACTGTAGCCCTGGCTCCTGGAAAGAAAAGAAAGATCTAGTTTGTTGATTTGTGGTTATTTTCAGGGAGGTCTCACAATACATCTCAATTATACTTCAGCATGAGGATCATCATTTTGAGTATTAAAATGTCCATGTTCCTTACCACTGCTAGTACGAGGTTAGCTGCCTTTGTGGGCCATTTTAAGCCTGATGAATTTCCCTTTCAGCAGTGAGAACCAAACCCTGTACCTTGCACTTGTGGAGTAAGCACCTTAGCCACTATACCAAGTCCCACCCCTCATTCTTTATCTATGCCTAACATCCATGGCATTTAATTCTGAATCATATTAATTCACCCAAATACATTTTTATAAGTTTAAAGACACATTTTAACCATCTTGAGTGAGCTTCCTAGTTGAGGTTGTCATCAAGCTGTTAGTAAGTGTTCCGCATTAGTGGCAGTTTGCTTATTTATTCCAAATTTATTCCAGATTTTGGAGATGGAAGGTTGATAGATGTGTATCCTACACAGCTCTTAACCTCTTTTCTCCAAAATCAGGGGCAGAGCCAAAAATAAGTGAGGACAAATGTCCCAAATCAGGGGCAGTTTCTAAATATCTTAATACTACTGACTGCAAAAGTTGTTAAATTAACTGATATGTAATTTAAGAAGAAAACACATGACTGTGACAGTACTGACTGCCATTAGGCTGAAAATATCTGCAACCAATCACTCAGACTGGAACTCCTCTGTCCTCTCACCATTCAGCCAACACCAATGGCTGAAGGGGATCTGCAACAAGCAGGTTTCAGTCTGTGGCCTCCTATTGTGTCTGCTGATACTAGGGTGGGTCCTGCCATGAGAGGGAGACAAGCTATCCAAGCCTGGGACACCTCCATCAGGCTAGTCTGTCCTACTACGGGAGGGTAACATGTCTTCCCTCACCCAAAGCACGTCTGGTAAAACTTCTAGATCTCCCATTTCAGGAGATTTACAAACTGCAGCATTCTTGTCTCAGCTGCTGAAGCCTATCCTTTCTTTGCAGTTCAGATAACCTTACACTAACACCTAAACATTGCACCTCTCATCATCCTGATGCTATCAGTGTCTGATGAATCTGTTTGGCAGGATTCTAACTTTCTCAGTTGCTTGACATTTTTGGACCTACCTGGTTGTGTCTGTTTAAAGCTGACAAAATTAACTTGATCTGTGACTACTTCTGCACCATCTATTGCAATAAGTGCACAATATCTCGATTAAAGGATAGCAACAGGCTGTGAGTGTCCTCACCCCCTCCTCCAAATGCAATGCAACAACAACTAGTTCAGGTATTTCTCAGCGTGTCCCATCACAGTTTACAGCACGAATATCATTGTCATTCCTTTTACTCCCAGCCATCGGACACATACATATTCTGCCTTTATCTTGGGTTACTCCTACTTGTTATGCAAGCAAACCCGCACATCTTCATTCTTTATCTTGGGGTGTTGCTCCCTGCTATGTTATCAGACCTGCACATCTTCCTCCTTTATCTTGGGGTGATCCTACCTGCTATGTTATCACACCCGCACATCTTCCTCCTTTATCTTGGGGTGTTCCTCCCTGCTATGTTATCACACCCACACATCTTCCTCCTTTATCTTGGGGTGATCCTACCTGCTATGTTATCACACCCGCACATCTTTCTCCTTTATCTTGGGGTGTTCCTCCCTGCTATGTTATCACACCACTACATCTTCCTCCTTTATCTTGGGTTGTTCCTCCCTGTTTTCTGTGCTCTTCACTAGCATGATATCCATGAATGAATGAATGAGAATCCAATCTCCAGCTGACTCTTGCTGTTGTTTGTAAAAAGAGAACATGGATTAGAACCACCACAGTCTGACATATATTCTTCATGGCTACAATGTCACCATCCTAAATGCTTTACTTCTTCCTCTGATGCCTCTTTCATATGTGTATACAATATCACCCCCAATTCTAAATGAGTGGACTGTTACGTTTCTGCTGTCCAAACAGAGCCTTTAGGTTCATAGATTAGTACTAAGCTAACTGCCCTTGCGAGCCATTTTAAGCCTAGCCAATTATCTCATGTGAGGGACTCAAACCCTATACCTTGTGTTTGTAAGGCAAACACCTTAACCATTAGGCTACTGCCCCGAACTAGAAATTGCCTAGAGCTGAGATATCCTTGTGGCATAAAATAGAGCCTCTTGACTTGGTTTTGCTGTATGATCCTAAATTGCCCAGCCATCTTCATCTCAGTGAGTACCCAGCCTTTATGACTATGACTACTTGGGCTGTGTTTTACCACCCATGGGGCATCTGGTACCAACCAAATGCTGCAATGTTTGCTGCTGCAGCAGTGTTTGTCGATACTGCACATTTGCTGCTGCAGCAGTGTTTGTCGATACTGCATGTTTGCTGCTGCAGCAGTGTTTGTCGATACTGCACATTTGCTGCTGCAGCAGTGTTTGTCGATACTGCACGTTTGCTGCTGCGGCAGTGTTTGTCGATACTGTACGTTTGCTGCTGCAGCAGTGTTTGTCGATACTGTACGTTTGCTGCTGCAGCAGTGTTTGTCGATACTGCGCTCTCTTTCCTCTGTCTCTTGCTCTCTCAGTCTAAAATAAGGTTTTAGTTGTGCTACTGGCACAGCATGCACCTCTTCCCTCCCCTTGTTTGCTTGGATTCTGATAATATCCACAATGGCATTTTTGTAGTCTGTCATTGTTTGTGGGTGCAGCACCCTCTCTATAATGCCCAAAATCAATTTACTATCAACTCCCAGAGCTGGTCCATAATCTAGCATGGCATTCATTCTGTCAGTGGTGCCTGTCAGCTGAATGTGTCTCAGTGAAAGTGAGAGAGTGAATCAGCAATGACGTTACCTACACCTTGAATGTAACATGATCTGAAAATATATTGTGTTGCACCCAGTTCTGTACAAACTCATTCATCAGCCACATTATGCTGACAGCCCCCATGTGCTTATGTAGCAAGCTGACCACTCCCATGTTATCCATCTTATAGAAAGTGTGTTTCCCCCTGCAGTTTCCTCAGGCTCAATTTGAACTGCCACTGGTGCAAGGAGGAATTCCAACTCTTTGACGGATGTCAGCCTGTCCTCCTTTTATCATTCTTTGATCAGCAGTCTGAAAACTGATTTCCTGCTCAAGTAACCACACAACTGATGTCACGTGCTGTATCTGTAAACAGCTAAACTAGTAATTCTACAGGGCAAAAGACAATTTCATTTTATCTTACTAACAAATACAAAACTATGTTGAATGCCTCCAACAATTCAAAGTAGTGCAAAAAAGGTGCCCCTACACCCTCTTTTATTAACAAAAGAGCGAAAAATTTTAAAGAAATATTAGAAGGGCATCACCATTTGAATGAAAAGAGAACAAATGGCACCTGTAAGTGTATGAATTGGGGTTCATACTTTGAAGTGAACACCAGTGATAGAATTTGGCAGATTTCAGGGGTGTTTAATTGTGGGTTGACTTTTGTGGTTTATTTAGCTAAGTGTTCAGCTTGCACATCATTTTATATTGATAAGACCAACAGGCAGTTGAGGAGAAGAATGCGCTAACACTTATATGCCATCAAAAGTAAAAACACAGACAATGCATTGTTTAAACACACATAAAACACAAATAGAACCAAGATGCTCTCCTCCAAAAAAGGAAGCCAATCTGGTGGTCCCCTGCTATAAACAAACTTTACAACAAAAGGAAGAAATTGTTGCAGAAAAAAGGAAAATCGTAGGATGCAAAAAATTCCCTTAACAGCCTCAGTAAGAAGCTGAGATCCCTCATAAAATCCTCCAAAGCTAGTTATGAAAATAAAATTGCCAAAGATTCCAAAGACAACCACAAGGCATTCTATAGTTATGCCAAGAATCTAAATGGCAATGCTCAGATCCGCTCTGATCTACAACAGAATGGCATTAAATATACTGATCCCAAGGATATTGCCAATATCCTGGCAGATCGATTTAGTGCCAACTTCACTCCCCTCTAACCCCCTAAAGGGCCCATCTCAATTCAGAAAGATTGCCACATTCCCGTAATAACAGCCGCACAGGTAAAAAACGCACTCTCCAAAGCTAAGAATACAGCATCCATGGGACCAGATGACATACCGGGCTGTGTATTACATGAACTACAAAATGAACTGGCACCTCACCTAAGTGTCATGTTTAATCATAGCCTCATCTCAGACTTCGTGCCTACTGAGTGGCACACAGCTGCAGTTATCCCACTCCACAAGGGGCGATCCACCTTGGATCCCAGGAACTACCGCCCCATCAGTCTGATGAGCCTGGTCTGCGAGGCCATGGAACATATTATCATGGAACTTATAAACAAAGACATTGGCAACCTTCAAACACTGGACCCCACCCAGTTTGGATTTGTGAAGGGCCAATCTTGTCTCCTGAATCTGATTGACTTCTTTGAATCAGTCTCCAGAGTCGTGGACAAGGGTAGGTGGTCCACGCAGCCTATTTGGACCTCAACAAGGCCTTTGACACCATCCCTCACTCTGGAATCATAGATAGACTCACTAAGCTGGGCATTAATCCCTACGTCACTCAATGGGTTGCCAACTGGCTTACTGACAGAACCCACACTGTAAAAGTAGCCGACTCCAAAACCAGCTCCAGACAAGTGACAAGTGGAGTACCTCAGGGTTCAGTCCTGGGACCGCTCTTGTTTGGCATCTACTTCTCTGAAGTACAGGCCAACACTAAGGGACTCTGGCTAACAAAGTCCACAGATGACTGCAAACTGGGAGCCATTACTGAATTCCCAAATGATGTGGATACTCTACAAAAAGGCCTTACAGAAACAGATGCTTGGTGCCAGAGCCATGGGCTCAAGCTCAATGCCAAGAAACGTATAGTTATCCCCTTTGGTAAAAAACATGTACCCGTGAATTACCACATAGGAATCCCTCCTCATCTCAAGCTTCATCTTCACTATCTGTCTCACTACAAAGATCATATCAGTTGGGTACACCTTGATCTGAATCTGAGCTGCTCATCTCCCATCTTACTCTCTAATACTTTGTGTATTCAATTCTCAATCACCTTGTCTTGCACTTTCATACAGAATGATAGGAGTTTGACAGCTCTGTACTGCCCACAGTTGTGAATGTCCCCTTTGTTCTTGTACACTGGCATGGGTATGCTTATTCTCCAGTCATCTAGGATACGCTTTTCTCTCCATACTGCTATGAGTATCCTAGCCATTTCTCCCTTAACCTACCCAACATTTTGATAATTTCTGCCATGACCTCATCTGTGCCTCCTGCTTTTTCTGACTTAATCTCCTTATTGTCTTCAAGGGTGGTCTCTCTGCATCTTTCATCATAGGCTATGTATGGGACAGTACAGCTTCTGTAGTGTTTGCTTCATTTAAAACTGCTGGAAGTCCTCCTTCTATCTGCATCTGATGTCCTGTGTGAGCAGGTTGTTGCTGGCATCCCATAAGAATGCTGCCGGATGACTATCTTCTTCCTCTTTCTATCTTTTCCCTGTTTGTTGAGTCACCTTCCCAAAGCTGGAAGAGCACCTGTGGATAACTTATTCTTTGCTCCTGCAGCTGCTATCTTAGCCTCTTTATTAGCCAACATTTTTTCTTAGTCTGGTCCATCTTTTCTATCTTCATTTTTTCCTGTACTCACTTTTTTGGATAACATCCAGGACTTTGACATCACCCCACTAGCTTTCCTTATGTACCATATTTCTATAACCGGCTTGGTCATTCATCTGTTCTATAGTCTCCACATGCGTTTTGTTACTACAACCATATTCAAATAAATATTTCCAGATAATCCTGACAAACCCTCTTTTAGACACCTTTACCCTACTCTTATAACTTTATGATTAATCAAATGATTACAGGGGAAGGTCTATATGTACTCCTTTCTAAACCTGTGGTACCCATCACTTGTAGCTAAGAGATTATTGAACCTGTGACTTCCTCCTAACACTGGCCCTCAATGTACAACTTTATTTAATAAATACTTTGGACCAAGGTATTACATTCCCATTAGCTCTGATCAGTATCGTAGGGGTTCCCTGTTCAAAGGTTGTATATATTCACGCTATTTTCTTTAGATGCAGTTACACATGCCTGCACTGTTGTTTCTCCATGATTAATCTCTGTACTTACAAATGAAAGTGTAAGTTATTCCAAGAGATTTCCTCCCCATTTACCCTCTCTTGTTGTGTTGAACCTTCCTGGGTAACCCAGCAAACAGCTCTTCACTAGGTAAAGTTAATTAGACTTCCGTTATTATTATTTTTGTAACGCCCTGTTTCATAATACTCTTTTAACTCACTGTGTTCACTCACTTACTGTTCTGCTAATACTGATTCAGTTCTTGTACCAGTTCAGCTTCTTTTTATTCCTAAAGTTATTTAGAGATTTTGTACTCAGACATTTCCCTATTATCGGCTGCTCCCTGTCATGTATCTCATTTTCCCTGATTTCTGTGAAAACAGATTTTGCTTGCAGAACCTTCCATTTTAAAATGTAATTAATTTAATGTTCCTAAACTTGCAATGCAGTTTGTTATGGTTATGATATATGTGTATTATTTTTTGGTATCATCTTTTTTATCATGTGTTTGTGGAGCTTTTCTCCTCTGGTCTTCACTGAAAATGGGCCTAACCCAGTTAACAAAGGACAAATAAATAAATAAATAAATAATTATCCCTAGCTGCCCTAGCAATGTGATCATATTTATACAAAGTAACTCGACTGGTGGGGAACAGCCTGTTGAATCTACCTTTCTGCCATCTACATTTCCTTGTTTTGTTTTAATATTACTAGCACAGCCATTTCCTGTCTTGGCCTGGGTTCAGCTCAATGGTATTCCACTGTTTTGCCACAGAAATTTACTACGTGGGCAAATATGTCTGTACCTGCACAACAGGCCTCATTTAATTGCATTTTATGGTTTAACCTAAACTGTACTCTTCCACTAAGCCATGTCACTCAGATTAATATGGTGTCATTGAAACACATTTGTGCATGTAACGTAATAAAAGCACCTCACCCCAAATTATTTATTTACTTATTCACTTCAGATAACTTTAATCATTGTGTAATTAAACCGACAGTCTTTTCCCACAGATCACCTCTGGTTCTCAGTAATGTGTTTGGAGAGGTGACCCCGCTGATCCCTGTTGTAAAACGTAGATTACTGCTTTATCAAGCTTCCTTCTGTGCCCATTCTTAGCAAACATCTGACTGCGTCCTCTACCTCTCTTCAGAACAACAAAAACAGTTGAATAAATGTGGCTGTCCCACCAAGACAAGTGTCTCACTCTAATATAATAAAACCTACATCCAAATAATGTCTTGACATACGGACCTAAGTAAAGAATAAATAATCACAACCACATTTTTGTCAGTAAGCTCTTCCAGATTTGTTAAACTACCACAGTGTGGTGTTCCTTTTTATTTACTTAGCTGCTAGCCAAGAAGGTGGAGTAGTCATCTGAATATTTTAGGCATGACTTATCCTTGGTGAAGCTTGCAAAAATATCTGAAGAGTAATACAGAAGGGATCTGAGAATGTTAGCTGTGCACCTTAGCGATACGTGGGCAGCATTTACAATGCAGTAAGTGTGCAGCACAACCCATTTTACATAATAACACAGTTTTAACAACAGGCTAACTGTTACTACTGGGATCCACCAATGGAGGACTGTAAGATATTATCAAAAACTTGCCTTACATCAGGCTTCACCTCGGGACAGATTCCAGAACAGTTTAGCATGTTCATAGGTTCGTACTAGGCTATCTGCCCTAGGGCATTTATAAGCCTAGCCAGAGTGTGTGTGGCTTTCACCACCCCTTGGGATGAGAATACTACGCCCATTTAGGGTTTAGTTTACTGTGCCTCTGTCTAGTAGTGACACAGAGATGACCCCCGGGGTAAACCTACGATCTCCCATCCACTCGTCAAGATTTCTCTTGAAGAGAGTTAGTGAGGGGCTCTGCCTCACATAGACTGGGATTCTGTTCCAGAGTGTAGGGAGCCTCTGGGTTATGAATCTGTCCCTCCAGCACGTCGTATTTATTTCTGTGTTGAGGTTCAAATCTCTTGCTCTCGTGGCTCTGATGGATTTGGATTTTCTGAGGTGGAGCATGTCCATTAATTCCGGATTGGACATGGCCTTGTACATCAGGCATAGATCACCTCTGAGTAGGCGGTATGCAACTGAATAGAGCTGGAGTTTCTTCAGCCGGGCAGCATATGACATATGTTTGAGACCCTTTATCCTCTTGGTGAGGAACTTTTGGGGTCTTTCCAACTGTTGCAGGTGTCGGGTAAGATACATCCCAAATGAGGCATTGTACTCAATCATGGGCCTGATAAGAGAAGAGTACAGGGGCACAATGACCTCTCTTAATCTAGATGTGAATCCCTTCATGATAGGGTGGGCAATATAGAAGGTCTTCCTAACCACCTTGGCAATGTGAGTGTCAAATGAGAGGTTACTGTCAACTTGGGTCCCTAGGTCCCTGATTACCTCTTCCGTACTTAATGGATTACCACCTATGTGGTAATTTGTGGGTACCTTGTTTTTCCCAAAGGGTATGACTATACATTTTTTGGCGTTCAGTTTAAGGCCATGGCTCTGGCACCAGTTATCCATTTCTATGAGGCCTCTCTGAAGGATGCTTGTGTCTGCTGGAGTATCAATTATGGTGCCCAGTTTGCAGTCATCTGCGAACTTTGTCAGCCACAATCCTCCTATGTTTGCTTGCACCTCGGAAAAATAAATGCCGAACAAGAGGGGTCCCAGGACTGAGCCCTGTGGGACACCGCCAGACTGGCTTAGAGTCTGACATGGCTCCAGCAATTCTGACCTTGTGGGTTCTGTCCTTGAGCCAGTTTGCAGCCCATCTTGTGACATAGGGGTTTACATTTAAGCTGGTGAGTTTGTCTATGATGCCCGAGTGGGGCATTGTGTCGAAGGCTTTTGCAAGGTCAAGGTGGGCTGTGTGAACTGCCTTACCCTCATCAATGGCCTTAGTGACTGTTTCAAAAAAGTAGACCAAGTTCAAAAGGCAGGATATGCCCTTGACAAAGCCAAATTGGGTAGGATCCAATGTCTGTAGGTCCCCAATGTCTTTGTTTATGAGTTCCATAATGATCCTTTCCATAGCTTTGCAGACCAAGCTCGTCAAGCTTATGGGGCGGTAATTTCCAGGGTCCGTAGAAGCACCGCCTTTGTGGAGTGGGACCACTGTTGCTGTATGCCACTCTTTGGGTATCCTGTAGTAAGGCTAAGATTAAACAGCAGCCTTATGTGCGGTTTAGTTCCTCTTGGAGTTCATGTAGCACGACACACCGTCGGTCCCATTGATGCTGTGTTTTTAGCTTTGGAGAGGGCGGCTCTCACCTGGGCATCTGAGATGTTAGGGAGGCTACACTCTGCTGGGATAGATATTTCTCCTTTTGGGGGGGAGGGGGTGGAGAAATTTGCACTGAACCTGTCTGCCAGAATGTTGGCATAATATGTCTAACTGACTATATGTTACCATGCCTGATTACAAAAGAAAGTGCTCTGTTATTCTCCATTAGATGCATGCAGTTGTGGAGTGGTGGAGCCCTATGCCTAGTTCCAAAGGCAAATCAGATGTTGCACACCAATCTAATTATGTCTTGTGCATTGGCAAGGTTCATCAGTGTACAAGGCAGAATCAGTAGGAAAGCCCTTTGAAATGAATGACCTTTTCATCATGGCACAAGCTTCACTTGTATGTGGCAAAAAGGCACCGTGTGATGAAGAGGACTTTCTACAGTATCTAGTTTTACACATAGATGGAGCTGCACTGGGGGAGGGGGAGGTAGCCTGTGACATCGCAGGTGCACAGTAATGGGGAGGGTGATTCCTATCATACATGTTGGAATGCCCTTGGAATGCCCTTGATGTTCTCTCATATTTTGATCCATTTATCATGACAATTTTGATTTTCTGGTAATTTGGTGAGAATTATCAGTCAATAATGTTAAAGGCTGCAGTTTCATACTTGTTCAAAAACACAATTCAACCCAAATTTTACTATTTTATTATAACTGATTTGCAACCCCCCCCAACCATACGTATTCTGCTCTTACTGTACAATTATACTCCCACAAATACATTTCACATGTGACAACTATCCCCTAACCTTCCACAAACAACCCCATTTGTATTTTTCCACTTCCATATAACATTTAAGTTAGCAGTGGTGCAGCGGTTAATGCTGTCGCCTCACAGCAAGAGGTTCTCCGGTTCGATTCTCGGCTGGGGTGCCTTCTCTGTGGAGTTTGCATGTTCTCCCTGCGTTTGCGTGGGTTTCCTCTGGGTACTCCGGTTTCCTCCCACATTCTAAAAACATGCTTCTGGAGCATTTCTCCCCGGGCCTCCACTGAAAACAGGATCTGTGGAACCTAATCGGACTTTCCTGGTCAACAAATGTTAAATAAATAAAAAAATGTAACATCATTCTCAACAACCTTTCTCCATCACATACTGCTTTGCACTATATCCAGTCATGCTCAGACCCCTCCCCAGCAGCACCTCAGTATTATTCTACATTTCAGCTTCTACCTTCCCAGAATAAGTAAAGTACTTATTTATGTATTTATTTATTTACTTTGCTCATATAATTTATTTGTCTTTTGGCTCCACTAACATGGTTTAATACCAATTTTTTCTGGGCATGTAATCTATGAATTTAGTCTTTACAGCACTGTAAAACAGCTAAAAATGTCAACATTGTCAGCTACTAAATATTTTTTAATCACTATTTCTGAAGTCTCCAAAAACTGGATACATCGCATTTGAAGCTGATGCTGGTTAATGTTGATAAGCACATAGGAATAATAATATAGAAGTGATCATGAAGACCGTAGGATGCCTTATTATTCACACCTTTAAGAAGACAAACTTAAAAAGTTCTTGCCACACATGTAAAGCACTTAATATTGCTTAACTCCCAAATCAAGCAGGTCTTACATTTTAACCTTGGTGGAAATTTGTGTCTGTCCATCCAGTCATCAAGATTAGCCTTAAGGATAGCCAAAGTTCTACTTTGTGTGACCTGTCGAGGCAACTTACTCCGTATGCTGGTAATATACTGTGCTAGGAAACTATCCCGCCAAACTCCAACTAGTCACGTTTATGCTTTGGTGTAGGTTTAGTAGGTCTGTAGTGCTGGCGTCAGTAGAGGCATTGGTTCTGTGGGTTTTGTGAAGATATAGGAAGTATAATAAGACTGGGCATTTTGTGTTTTGAAAAGCTGGACACAGGTCACCATGGAACCTCCGAGCCTAGAGTCTCACTTGATAGCAAAAAGTAAGACAGGGGGTAGACAAAAATAGCGACATTTTTGGTGACATTTGAGGAGATTTAGAAGCAATATATGTTATGCAAAATACTATTCTGTGTGGAGATGTACTGCTAGAGGGTAATTCAGAGAACATACAGTGTGGTCACACTACTGAGAAAATTATGTGGTAGCAATTGAATAAAAAAGACTGAATAAGAACATTGAAGTTGCTGAAATTATGGAAATGTGAGCAAGTGCAAATGCAACTGATGAGTGCAAACATGGCTGTGCGATTGAATAGCCTTTAAAACGGCAAAGTGAGCCAAAGTGCCTGTGTACTTTGCACACTATCATTTATTCGTGAGAAAGGACAGTGCACGAGCTGAGATGGCAGAGTGCTGTGTAAACTGCCAGTCAGCTTTCACAGAGCTGTGTGATGAGCTGCCAGCTCTGGGCGGTACCACAGGTGTGGACATGAAGGATCATGTCAGTGAACTGGTTACACTGTCTCTAACACTCAACCTCTCAGCTTCAAAAATTATAGCAGGGGCTATCAAAAATCATAGCAGGGGGTCAAAAATCACAGCAACCACTTACGTATAAATTTGTGGCCATGCATGGTGCTGGCATAACGTATAAATCTGTCATCCTGGGGGTCACAGTCTGTAAAATTAGGACAACTACCATTCTAGAATATAAAAGCAGAGTGAAGAGTTAGGAGGGCTGCATTTCTCCACTTGCCTGCTGTGCAGTCGGTCATTGTGTACACGGAAAGGGAGTCAGGACTCTGACAGTGCAGTCTGTCAGTGTGTGCACTGAAAGGGAGTCAGGACTCTGACAGTGCAGTCTGTCAGTGTGTGCACTGAAAGGGAGTCAGGACTCTGACAGAGCACTCTGTCACTGTGTACACCAAAAGGGGGTCAGAACACCGACAGTGCACTCTATCAGTGTCTTCACAGGAAGGGAGTTAGGGCTCCAACAGTACAGTCTTACAGTGTGTACACTGAAAGGGATTCAGGGCTTTGACAGTGCAGTCTGTTAGTGTGTAGACCAAAAGCAGATCAGAAGTGCAGTCTGCTAATATATAAACAGAAAGGGGGTCAGGGCTCTGACAGTGGAGTCTGTCAGTGTGTGCACTGAAAGGGAGTCGGGACTGTGACAGTGCAGTCTGTCAGTGTGTGCACTGAAAGGAAGTCAGGGCTCTGACAGTGCAGTCTGTCAGTGTGTGACTGAAAGGGAGACAGGACTCTGACAGTGCAGTCTGACAGTGTGAAGGGAGTCAGGATCCGACAGTGCAGTCTGCTAATATATAAACAGAAAGGGGGTCAGGGCTCTGACAGTGGAGTCTGTTAGTGTATACATCAAAAGGGGGTCAGGACCCCAACAGTGCAGTCTGTCAATGTGTTCACCGAAAGGAGGTCAGGGGTCCGACAGCACAGTCTGTTAGTATATACACAGAAAGGAGTCCATGACTCCAACAGTGCAGTCTACTAATGTATACACTGAAAGGAAGTCAGGACTCTGACAGTGCAGTCTGTCAGTGTGTAGACCAAAAGCAGATCAGAAATCCGACAGTGCAGTCTGCTAATGTATACACAGAAAGGGGGTCAGGGCTCTGACAGTGGAGTCTGTTAGTGTATACATCAAAAGGGGGTCAGGACCCCAACAGTGCAGTCTGTCAATGTGTTCACCGAAAGGAGGTCAGGGGTCCGACAGCACAGTCTGTTAGTATATACACAGAAAGGAGTCCATGACTCCAACAGTGCAGTCTACTAATGTATACACTGAAAGGAAGTCAGGACTCTGACAGTGAAGTCTGACAGTGTGTGCAGCGAAAGGGAGTCAGGATCCGACAGTGCAGTTTGTTAGTGTGTACAGGACTCCTATGGTGAAGTCTGTAAGTGTGTACACAAAAAGGGAGTCAGAACACTAACATTGCAATTTGTTAATGTATATACAGAAAAGGAGTCAGAACTGCGACAGTGCATTCTGTTAGTGTGTGTGCACAGAAAAGGAGTCAGGACTTGGACAGTGCAGTCCATCAGTGTGTGCACTGAAAGGGAGTCAGGAATCCGACAGTGCAGTCCATCAGTGTGTATACAGAAAGGGAGTCAGGACTCTGACAGTGCAGTCTGTCTCAGTATATATACTGAAAAGCAGTGAGGACTCATAGTGTAATCAGTCTATGCATTGTTCTCCCCTGTTCTACCCTGCTTTAAAAAATTTCTGAAAAAAAATTAACACACATTTCACTCAATATGTATTACTGAGCTTGGAAAGCATGAGAAGTAAAACCAAGAATAAATATAAAGTGTTAATTTGCTATACATAAACTATCAGACCAAAATCTGTGAATTCACCTTTTACACACCTACTTTATATAAAACACCAGGTTATACATTACTGAACCAAACCTCCAATAACTAGTCTTCATAAAGACAAAAATGAGCAAATCTAATAAAAAATTAAACAGCCTATTTATAGTAGCCGAAGAATTTTGCAACATGTTTCTGCAACTTATGAAGCAGCAAGCTGCAAATACAGTACAGTGCTTAATATTTCTAATGATATGCAAGCTGCCAGTGTTTGTCCCACAACTACATGGAGATGTCTGCAGTAACGGGTTGTACACACACACACACACACACACACACACACACACACACACACACACACACACGCACACACACACACACACACACACACACACACACACACACACACACGCGCGCGCGCACATAGACCGTTTTTAGCTTTAATTACACAGCTTAGGCAGTACACATAAGAAGACATGACAGTGATGAGCCGTTATTTACTATATGCTGTTCCCTTTTTATAACTTGTTCTCTCCGGCCATTCCTTGCCTTAATGTATTTGACAGGTCCTATACTATGGCTTGGATGTCTGCCAGTGACCACAGATTGTTTCAGTCCTGACAGTGTGCACTCTGTTCCCAGCAAATCTTTTCTGGAAAAAAAAAACTTAGCACATACCGCCCAACATATTTTCTGAAGAATGCTGAGCAAAGCTGCAACTAATGGCGGGGAGAAAGGCTCAAAATCACGGGCAATTTTTAAATATTAATCGAATTCATTCAAATATCAATAGAACAACTGGTTTTGCATTAGTGTGTTTTTTTCTGACCAATAATAAAAAGAAACTCATATCTGGCATTACAACTGGCTGTAATCATCAGTGATTTGGCAGAAAAAAAATAAAAGAGTGATGACAAATGTATTTATTTATTTATTTAAATTTGTTGACCGGGAGTGTCCGACTGGACGTGGGTCCATTTTCAGCGGAGGCCCGGGGAGAAAAGCTCCACAGTAAAATAAACAGACAGTAGTTACATTGGATTACATAGTGATTAACAATTTAACATAGTAATTACTTACAACATATTTACAGATGAAGAACATAGTACATCAGTAGACAACTAGAATCTATCTGTGAAGTACATAACAGACATTAACAAATGTTACAATAAGAAGTTCCTGCTGTATAATAAGTACTAGGCTTATGAGCATCTGAGCTTGCTGTAATCAAGGTAGTTAGTGGAGGTGAAAGAAAGGTAGTAGTTGGATGGGGTGGATGATATTAGAGTGGGAGTTGCAAGGGCATAGCCAGCATGTTTTTAGGTGCGCTTTTAATAAAGTTTTGAAGTTGGTGCATGCATGAACGGAGGTAATTGTGGGTGGGAGTGAGTTCCATAATTTGGCTATGGCACAAGAGAATAGTGCTTCACCAGCAGAGTTATTGGCTTTAGTGATCTGCAAGTGATTTTTGTTGCTGGATCTAGTGGTGGTCTTGCGATAGGGTTGGAGTAGATTCTGGAGGGATGGGACATTTAGTGGATAGTTTACTAGTTTGTGGGCGAGTGAAAGTTGTTACCACTGAAGGAGGTGAGGGAGTTCAAGCCAGCCCAGTTCAGCAAGTGAGAGACAGTGGTGACTACGGTAGGATGCAATTTTGTTGTAGCAGGTCTCTAGCTTGTTTAGATCACATTGCCTTAGGTTGGTATATACTGGAGAGGCATAAAGTAGGGTGGCGATAAGGTGGGAATTTGCTATTGAAATCTTTGCTGCTTTGGTGAGAAATTGTTTATTTCTGTATAATGCTCCTAGTTTTTTGTGGACTTTTTTTATGGTCATGGATATGTGAATGTCAAATTTTAGTTTATTGTCTATTTCCACTCCTAGCAATTTGGTGTGTTCAGTTGGGTATATAGTGGTGTTGCCTTTTGCTGTGATGTTAAAGTGAGAGTTGTTTTGAGTATGTTTGGTGGGTTGGAAGATGAGTAGTTTAGTTTTGTTTGGGTTGAGTATTAATTTGGCATTGGATAACCATCAGGGTTGCCACCTTTTAACAAGGGCAAAGTGGGACATGGGGGTGTGGTCAACAGGATAGGGGTGTGGCCAGCATGACACTGGCCACACCCCCACCACGACATCACCAGAGTTGTTAAAGGAGATGCAGTATTATAGAGGAATGGAGCAAAAAAGAGTTTACAGTTTGAAAAAGGTCAAATAGTAAATGAGGTAATATTTGGCCATTGAAGACTTGAAGACTAACATTAACACAGCTTGTAGAAAATGAAATGCATTATTTTACCACTGAACATGCCCACCACACCCCACAGACAAAAAAGTTAACCATATTCACTGAACCAAAAACAGTAAATGAATGAGAATGCACAGTGGATACCATAGACCTAATTTAGCTTTTGACCACAGCAGTTAAGAAATGTATGGCACTAATTTACACAGATCTATGATCTATTAATAAATGCCCAACAGCAGCACTGCTCATAATCTGATTATAATGAAAACAGTAAATAAGTATGTTGAAGACATCACTAAAACACAAAAATAAAACTTTGCTACTTAGATGCAAACTACCCTGTAACATGGTTTAGCACAATCTCAAATACATTGCATTAACTTCAGAGCATCCATCCACAAAAAAAAAATAAATGGAAAAAGTCCAAACATTTTAACTTTAAAACTACAATGTACAGCAGACTCCATGGGCTCCTTTTACTTCAAAACATAGCAATTAATCCAGCACAGCAATGCAATAAACAGGCCCAAGTAAAAGTAACACACCCATATTCACATTACAAGCAAAACAGTACATTCTAACCTTATTAAAATGCATAATAAATTAAATGCACACATTTACAAGTATAAATGAAAACAATCTTGAAACAGCTTTGGCAAATTGGCAACATGTACCTACTAGAATAATAAATGAATTACATTAACTGTTAACATTCCCTCAAAAGGTAGACTTGTACCACATAGACATGGACTTGCAGGAACAGGAAAAATTACCTAAACAGTATATCGTAACTTCCTGAAAACAGCATTATAGTGCATATTTCCATACAAAAAAGTACAAACTATGCTCAAACAGTTCCTATATGCATACAGACAATACCCAGAAAAGCTACGACAATAGAAATGCATCACACTAAGTTTATATTTCACAGCCCCCAACAGAAACAAACAACTTCTATACACAGTTCAGCCTTTAAAAAGTAATGCTTCCAAATCATACCCCAAGCATAATAACAATTACATATACATTCAGGTTTTATATCTTAAAACTACTACTCAAAAATATCAAACTAACTACTACAGATTTAAATATTATTACTGCACCCACCATCTGCCTTTAAACATTAAAAAAAATTAAACCACAATATATTCCCATTTTAAACTAGTACAAAGTCTCAAAATAACCACTGCACAGATTTAAATACTACATCCCCATCTACCACTAAACATTAAAAACTTAAATAAAGCACACACTTCCATTTTAAATAACTAAAGCCACAAAAAATTATTGCTGGGCTGGCTGGCTTCCTTGCTGGCTTCTTTCCTGGCTGGCTTCACTTGCTGGCTGGGCTGGCTCACTGCTGCTGGCTGGGCTGGCTGGCTGGCTGGCTTCTGGCTGGCTGCTGGCTGGCTAGGCTGGCTCCCTTGCTGGCTTGGCTGGCTGGGCTGGCTCCCTTGGCTGGCTGGCTTGGCTGGCTCCCTTGCTGGCTTGGCTGGCTGGCTGGCTAGGCTGGCTCCCTAGGCTGGCTTGGCTTGCTGGCTTGGCTGGCTGGCTAGGCTGGCTGCTGGCTTGGCTGGCTGGCTAGGCTGGCTGGCTTGCTGGCTTGGCTGGCTGGCTAGGCTGGGCTGGCTTGGCTGGCTGGCTGGCTGGCTGGCTCCCTTGCTGGCTTGCTGGCTGGCTTGCTGGGCTGGCTGGCTTGGCTTCTAGGCTGAAAAGCTTCAATGGTGAAAAAAAAAATCAGATCTTTGTCGGGACTCGCAGCTGCTATAGAGCTTAGTGCTCTACAGCTGCGACCTTATGGGCTCTTCAGAAGAAGTTCCCGCCTCCCCTATGGCTGCAGACAATTACTGTGCTATTACCCGGACCTAGCAGAGAATCCTCTAACTGCAGGTCCGGTGGTGACGAGTCCGCATTGCCGTGGAAACCGAAGTATTTTCGCTTTTCCACAGCAATTTTAATGCGCTGCAAAGCGCAAAAGGGAAAAAACGACTTTTTAGTCCCACGCTTGGAGCGGGAAGCGGGATGAGAGCACTCAAACCGTGAGTGTCCCGCTGACAACGGGACGGGTGGCAACCATAATAACCATGTTTCAACAGAGGAAAAGGCTTCGTGTGTGACATTTTGCAGTTTGGGTAGGGACTGGGCTGAGCAGATGATGGTAGAGTCATCTGCGTATTGGATGAGTGTGCCATGTTTGGTGGCAGAGGCTAGATTATTGGTGTAAACAGAGAAAAGTAGGGGTCCAAAGATGGATCCTTGGGGAACCCCTATGGAGACAGGTAGTTGGGGAGATGTGTCATTCTGCCATACAACGGATTGTTGGCGGTCAGACAGGTAACTCTGAAACCAGTTGGTAACTGATTGTGAGAAGGATAGGTTATTGAGGACAGAGATAAGTTGTTTGTGTGGGACCATGTCAAATGCTTTAGATAGGTCTAGGAAAGTTCATAGGTTCATACTAGGCTATCTGCCCAAGGGCATTTATAAGCCTGGCCCATAGTTATGTGACTTTCTCCACCCCTTTAGTTTGAAGAAAACTATTATTTTTTGCTGTGCCAAGCAGTGACACTGAAGTAATCCCCTGGGGTATATCTATCTCCCATCCATTGGTCAAGATTCCTCTTGAACAAGGCCAGCGAGGTGCTCTGCCTCACATGTACCGGGATTTTGCTCCACAGCATAGGGAGTCTCTGGGTGATGAATCTGTCCCTCCAGCATGTTCTATTAATAACCGTGTCAAGGTTTAAGTCTCCGCCCTTGTGGTTCTGAGGGATCTAGATTTTTGAGGTGAAGCATATTCATCAAATCTGGGTTTGACATGGCCTTATATGTCAGGCACAGGTCACCTCTGAGCAAGGCGGTATGCACTGAATAGAGCTGGAGTTCTTTCAGTCTGGCAGCATAAGACATATTTTTGAGACCCTTTATCCTTCTTTTGGTGAGGAACTTTGGCCTTTCCAGCTGCTGCAGGTGTCGGGTCAGATACATTCCGAATGGGGCATTGTACTCAATCATAGGTCTAATGAGTGATGAGTACAGGGGGATGATGACCTCCCTAGATCTAGATGTGAATCCCTTCATGATCAGGTGGGCAATGTAGAAGGTTTTCCTAACTACTTTGGCAACATGAGTGTCAAACGAAAGGTTACTGTCAACCTGGGTCCCCAGATCCCTGATGACTTCTTCTGTGATCAGTGGATTGCCACCTATATGGTAGCTAGGGGTAACCTTGTTTTTCCCGAAGGGTATGACTATGCATTTCTTGGCATTTAGCTTTAGGCCATTGCTCTGGCACCAGTTATCCATTTCTGTGAGGCCCTTCTGAAGGATATCTGTGTCAGATGTGTTTTCGACTATGGCTTCAGTTTGCAGTCATCTGCAAACTTTGTCAGCCATAACCCTCCTGTGTTTGCTTGTACTTCAGAAAAGTAGATGCTGAACAAGAGTGGTCCCAGGACTGAGCCCTGTGGGACACCACTTGTGACAGGCTTTGAGTCTGACATGGCTCCAGCAACTCTGACCCTGTGGGTTCTGTCACTTAGCCAGTTTGCAACCCATCTTGTGATGTATGGGTTTACATTTAAGCTGATGAGTTTTTCGATGATACCTGAGTGGGGTATTGTGTCGAAGGCCTTTGCCAGGTCGAGGTAGGCTGTATGGACTGCCTTGCCCTCATCAATGGCCTTGGTGACTGTCTCACAAAACTCCACCAAGTTTAAGAGGCAGGATCTGCCTTTGACAAAGCCATACTTTGGATCCAAAGTCTGCAAGTTCCCTATGTCTTTATTTATGAGTTCCATTATGATCCTCTCCATGGCTTTGCAGATAAGGCTTGTCAAGCTAATGGGACGGTAATTTCCAGGGTCGGTGGAGGCACCGCCCTTATGAAGTGGGACCACAGCTGCGGCGCCACTCCTTGGGTATGTATCCTGAGGTGAGGCTAAGATTAAACAGCTGTCCTAACTGTGGGTTTAATTCCTCATTGAGTTCATGGCACACACAGCCGGGGACACCATCCGGTCCCATGGATGCTGTGTTTTTTGCCTTGGAGAGAGCAGTTCTCACCTGGGCGTTGGAGATGTTTGGGGCTACAATCCTCTGGTATAGATATCTCTCCTTTTGGGGGGGAGGGGGGGGAGAAGTTTGCACTGAACCTGTCAGCCAGTATGTTGGCAATGTGTGTAGGTTCATAGCCATTGTTCTTATGCTGAAGGATAGAGTTAGTAAAGGAGAGTAAGGCAGTGGTGGTGCTATGGTTTGGTCGGAAACCATGCTGAGTACTGGAAAGGAGGTTGTTAGTAAGGAGGTAGTGTGAGACCTGAGAGTGTATGCATCTCTCTAGTATTTTGGAGAGTGGAGAAAGAATAGCTATGGGGCGGTAATTGGTTAGTTCTGCAGAGGGTCCGTGTGGTGGAGGGAATTATATGTGAGACTTTCCACAGTGGGAACGAACTTTCTGACAGAGATCGGTTAATCAAGATGGATACTGGGTAGGCCAGAGCATCAGCTGCATTTGTAGGTATTCACTTGGGAGGTTGTCTGCTGCTAATTTGGTGGGTTTAAGTTTAGTTAAGAGTTTTTGTTGGAGGTAGGTACAGGAGAAAAGAGAAGGCAGTGGGGAGATTACTAGTTGAAGGTGTGGGTTGGAGGGAGGGGGTTGTGTTGTTTAGCTAGTGATAGTATGGTTTCGTGAAGTGTGTGTTGAATGAGGTAGCAATATTTTCTGAGGAGTGAGGGATGTTAGGAGGAGGGGTACTGACTTTACCTGGGTGGAGGATGGAGTTTATGGAGGACCAGAATTGTTTGGGGCTGTGTTGTGAGGAGTCTAGGGACAGACTGGTAGTATTGGAATTTGTCCCGTTTTATTAGCTTTTTGACTCTATTGCGTAGTTCTAGGAATTTCTGTCTAGCTTTGGTTGCTCCCAGGCTTTATCCCTGTTTTTCATTTCTGACTTAGTGGTTTACTGTAGCCATGGGGAGGGTTGTGCTTTGGTTCTGGAAAGTCTTATGGGGGCATGGTAATTAAGGATGTTCAGGAAGGTAGTATTAAAAGATTCAACTGCGCCATCTAGACTGAGGTACTTTAGAGCATGCCAGTTACATTCTTTGAGGGATGAGATGAATGTGAGTGGGTTAAGGTTTATTTTACGTGTTGACGATAGATGACAGGTTTAGCTTGGTACAGGTATTTTTGAGTAGGAATGTTGGGGAGTGATCACTGAGGCTATCTGATAAGCAGCCTGTTATATATGACTGGGGTTCTTACTGACTAGTATCCAATCCAGGGTAGAGTGCTTGCTGGAGTTTTATTTATCCTTGTTGGTGACTGGACTAGTTGGGTGAAGCCATGAAGGTGTACATGATGGGTTGGATTGTTGCCAGAACAGGATTGCCAGTCAATATTGAAATCACCTAAGATGATAGTTTCTGGGGAGATGGTGGGTAGACCAGCTGAGGAGGTTTTCTAGTGGAGGGATGTTTTGGCCAGGTGGGAAGTAGCATCCAATTATGTTGATGGTTTTGTTTCGTTAATTTTGAGGTTGGTATATATTATTTCTTCATTGCCTATTTGTGGAGCTGATGATTTTAAGATCTGGATGTTTAGATGTTGTTTAAATATTATAGCTACACACCCTTTTTGTTTAGCTGGTCAACTCTTAGTATGCTAACCTGTAGGGAGTATTTGCTCACTGGTAATGTGAGGTTTTAGCCAGGTTTCTGTCAGGAACGACTATATCTGGGGAGTATAAGTCTATGGTGGCATGGAGTTCATGGACTTTGTTGGATATACTTCTAATATTTAGGCTTAGTAGAAGGAAGTCACTTGGCTTTCTATTGGCTGTAATATGGGAGAAGTTGTGGTTTCTAGTCTGATTATGAGGATTGGGGTTGGAGATAGTAGGGCCAGGGTTGGGGTGGATGTCTCCACTTAGGGCTAGTTTTGATATGCATGAGATTATTAGTTTTCTCAGTTTTTGAATGTGTTTGTTTATAAGGGAAAGTTTATGATTGTTCTCTGTGGGTAATAGGTATGGTGGGAGGGTTACTATGTTAAGTTGTAGGGATGCAAGCAAAATCATGGATGTTCTGTCAAATCAGTGACAGGAGGCTACCTCTTGTGTTCTCTGCATTTTTTCATAAACTACACTAGATGTATTTTACCATCTGCTACTACTTGTCCCCCTTTGATCGTGACATGTTAAAATGAATCAATCTCTCAATGGCTCACAACTGGGCCAATGAAAAAGTGAAAATTAGAGCCAACCCCAGTCAACACAGAACTGTGGAAGATACTTTGTTTTGAGGCTGATATTGGAGCACTCCATGCAGAGTGGCTGAAAGGTGTGATTTTGTCTGTTGCCTGTTCCTATGCGATGTGAGTCCTCCATGTGAAGCACTGCAATATGGTCCACTATGTGGCAAGTGTGTGTGTGTGTTTGTGTGTGTGTGTGTGTGTCAATCATTTACCCTGCAGCATGCTATCAGCAGCAATCAATCCGACTATCACTTCCTCTATATGTGACTACAGGAAAGTATCAACCTCTGTAGTATCACATAATAGGTCTCTTCTTGTGTGGCCAGAGGGAAGTTTCTTTACTCACCAGTGAGAGTGGGGAGTACTGAGCTGCCTGTTTGTCCTCAGGTCAGAGGAGAGAGAGACTGGTAATTAATTCATTGTTTTTTCCTTTTTTTTTTTTTTTTTTTCCTGCTATAAAACTTTTTTTTTAGCACGCTTTTAGCACGCAGTTGCACAAGAGCACACACACAATCAAAGCCCGCTATCAGGGCTAAAAATCAAGGCTAAACTATTTCCCCCACTCTAAAGTTTCCTTAAAACTGACAGCCTTCCCTGAACTGTACTGCTATGATCATCTCTCTATCATATCTATTCAAAAAGCTCAGCTTCTCTCTCTGATTCCTAAGTAGAATACTTGCTCCTAAAAACTTTTTACTCTAGCAAGCTTTTTTTTTTTTTTTTTAGTTACCCCACCATTTATTTACACCACCCCCCACCCACCCCCCAAAAACCCTTTTGTCCCCTTTCTTTTCCCAGGATCATCTGTCCCTGTCCTCCTTGCTAGTGTCCTCTCCTGCTCAGCTGGTGAATCTGTCAAATTTATTTTGAATGTGTGAATTGGTCTCATGCATTACAAATGTCAACTCACTCACACACACAACCCTCTCTTCTCCCAGAGAAACAACGCTGAGCTCTCCAAACTATAGCTGAGCCAAACTGGAGGGGGAGAACATAGGACCACACCACAAATCCACAGGACACATAGATAATCACACACACCACACACACACAACACACATACAATCAAGACATATACAATCCATAATCAAAACACATAACAAAAACATATTAAAGAGGCCAAAACAAAAACAAACACCAACTCAGAACACAACACACACAACATACAACAACCACCCACACACACAACACACATCACACAACAGCACAAGCCACACATGTGCCAAACAGTCAGTGTGACATAACTACACAGACACACTCCATACACGTCACTGCATTGGACAGACTGTAGTCAGACCTCACACTCAGCCGGGCGCCTAGAATCCACGAACAAGGAAAGTAAGCAGCACCTGTCTGCAATAACACCACAGCTCAACCACATACATTGTCACTCGAACAGTCTGAACGCACCTGGTGGTGTTGTCGACGCTGGTTGGTGTGAGACATGAGCTCACTGATTGCATATGGTAGACCACTTGACATAGACCAGGAGCCCGATCCTGATCCTTGAGAAGGAATGATGTATACACCTGAGCTATGATCTGATCAGACAATACATTTCATCTGATGATGAGCAGATTATCAGGATCAATTTCTGGGATCAGTCTCAATGTCATTCATGATGTCTTGTTTGCTGGGAAGGCTGCTTTGACACCCATCACCCTTCCGTTAAGGCGGGGCTTGCAGGCTGCACCCCCTGTTTTTTCCTGTTTTGCAAAGGCTCTTAAACCCCCCTAGAACACCCCATAGTGCCTTTTTAGGCAAGGCTCAATTGCTCAATGCACAAAAGGAAACCACAAAAAGAAAAACTAAAAAAGTATGGAAACGTAGCAAGAAAGCACCAACCTGGGCCCTTCTCAGTATGGAGGCCCTCGGCACTGTGTCTGCACTGTGACTCAAATCGGCCTTCTCTGAGAGACTGCTCCTGCACACAAGGGACTGAAAGGAGGGGGGAGGCTATATTCATCACCCCTCATACCAAAAGGTTGGTGGAAAAGAAACATCGACAAGAACACCACAGGTGCAACAAACCCCAGGCATGCAAGATTGCCATGCAACATTATCACCATCGTGGACCTCAACATCCTGGACCTCGGAACCTGCAATGGCCAACACTCTGAATGGGGTAACCACATCTCACACACCATCACACTCAGATCTCATCAACCCTCCTCCAAACAAACACCCTCACAAATATTTCAACTAACACAATCAAGACCCTAATACCATCCAAATAACATCCCTAAAATCAACACTCATCCAACAGCACATCAACCTCATCACCACTCAACATATAGTCATGGTTCCCACAGTCAGAGATAACATACCAGATCTCATCATCACCCACACAAGAGGAGATAATATACTGAATCTCATCCATCCCCACACTGTCACATCACCCCACAGACCAGACACTGACCCTTCACCATCCACCCATGGTCTCACACTACTGGAACTCCACTGCCAAAATCCCACTGAGGCTGAACACTTTAACCACAGTGAAAGCAATCCTACACTCTCCCAAACATAAGCCGCTGCCTACGGGAAATTTTAATCCCAACAGCCAAAACCCGAAAACAACTTCACCCAATCCCAAATAAACTGCACTACATTAGCCAACAGAAAACACAAGAAGAGACAAATCTAAAAGAAAACAAAAAACCACAAGCAAAAAAGAAAAAAGAAATACAAAAATAAAAGAAAGAAATTAAAAGAAAACAAAAATCAAAAGGAGGAGCTAAAAATTAGAACAGATTAAGTAAAAAAGAAAAAAAGGCAATGATCATTATATGATGAAAAAAAGGAAAACCTCCAGAAAAATCAACCAAGGAAAAAGAAAAAGAAAATTATTTAAGGACTCATATTAAGGAAGAGAATTGCCACAGGACTTACCAAAAACCTTCAGAAGAGGTATGCACAGACTTGCTCAGGCAGAGTAAAAAAAATACAATACCCCAAAAGGATTGATCTGTGTACCCCAGAACTGTTCAGCCCCCAAACATCTCCCATCACAGGTGAGAACTGCTCTCATGAGACAAAACAATAGGACAGACCTAATCAAAAGCGCCTTAGAGTGTGAAGTGCTCAACTGTCGCTCAGAATGAAAACCACTCTCTAATGGTGGGGTTGGCAACTTAGGCTCGGAGATAACAACTGCAGTACTTCCACAAGGAATAGGTAAATAGGCCAGGGGCATTCAAATCACTAGAAGAGGTGCTTCACCAAAGCGTCATGGACCGATTCATGCAACCGGAACAAGTTGGATCATTGAAGCGGAGCACCAAAAAGGGAGCCCCATCTATCATCAAAGAGAGCAGTGCAACTTTTGGACTAGGAGTTTTGACAGTCAAGCTCATAAATGGGTACTTTTTTTTCAGTTTTACCTGACTTTGGATCGTTTGAAAGAGTTCCACACAGATTGACTCTTTGCCTTTTGAAAAACCCTTACCTTCAAAAAACAAACCAGGGCAACATGTCACACCACCATGAGCTCAGAAAAAAACAAAGGCTCACAGGGGTCACAATTACATCACTAAATAAAGCAAACCACAGAACCTGCTTAGAACACACAGCAAACAATCAGTCCACAAACATGTCTCACACAACATCTCAACCTGGCCTGTCAGTGGGCTCTCAACCAGAGCAGAGACAAAGATGAAGTCATGTCAAAAACCACAGACAAGGCGACACAGGAGGATTATGGCTGACAAACATTGCAGAGAAGCAGTAGAGCACACAGGTCTCACAAGCTAACAAAAAAAGATGTAGAGTAAACAAACTTGAGAGTAGAAGCGGAAAACCAAATACACAGGATATCCTTCAAAAGGGTCTTATAGAAATAAAACAAGGGTGTGGAAAAAGAAACAATTAGTGCTAAACCCCATAAATGTGGCATCATAATATCAGTACAGAAGACACAGATTGACACTATACCTTCAGTTGATAATTACCTCGCATTCACAGAAGAGGTTATCACCTTTTGTGGGACCAGGCTGGATCCAGGTTATCATTGATCACTCAGGATTCCAAAGTAGTTAGGAAGTATATGGGAGTCCCACCTGATCATGAAGAGATCAGATCTATGATCAAGGACAATCATGTCCCCCTGTAAACTGAACACCCCAAAAAAGGATAAAGAATCCAACCCCATCTCAGAATGTGTCCCATCTGACATCTGCAGAAACTGAACACTCCCTGCCCGAAAAGTTCCCACGCAAAAGGATAAAGGGTAGTGCTCGTCACACACTGCCCCGACTGAAGGAACTTCAGCTCACTCACACGCTACTGTCTGTCTGCAGATCAGAACTCTGAGGTAAGGGGACAGACAACTTGACACGGTTTTTTGAAGATTCTATCATACCAGAGATTATCAGAACTAGACTCAATGCTGTGGAAGAGACTGAAAATCTGTTACAGGCAGAGCACTGGCGGGGGAGACCTCACTTAGAAATGACCACCAAATGATGGGAGGACCAACAAAATAGTGTGGAAGACAAGGCTGCACACTGCTTTGAGAAATCAGCTGCACAGGATGGGAGATAAATAATGGAGATCACAGAAATACCCCAGGGATTATCTCAGTGTCACTGCTTGACAGCAGGCATAAAAATATCCAAACTGAAGTATCCATATGAACACAAACCTATAACATACTACCCTATGAACTGTGAAAGGTGGCTTTGGTATAATGGTTAACTTCTTTATCTCATAGACACAAAGTGCAGGGTTTGATTCTGACCGGGGGTTATTGACTAGGCTTAAATTGGCTCTTTAAGGCAATATATTAGTGCTCACCTATCAGAGGAAACAGGTGCTGGCTGTGTGAGAACATGGGCGAAATTCTTGGCTAGGCTTATAAGAGCCTCCTTGCCAATAGCCCAGTGTCATTCTATGAACCTATGAATGAACTTATGAACCTATGAACTGTGCTGCAAAGGGGCTCCTAATGTGGCCACTATGCTAAAGAGGGATACAGCACAAAGGTTGTTGAGTCGTGCCACAAACACAACATGTTATGAGTGACACACAATACTTCTGGGCCCAGCCATGCTCGTTCATCAGCACTGATGCCAGTGGGGGGTCTGCACAGCTATGTAGCCCACTCATGCTGTTACACATGCATAGCTTGTTGCTGATTGGAATATCATGCAGTGCAGCAACTCGTTCTGCCCATGGACAAGTGGGTCGGTCACTGAAGGTGTGTGCAGCTATGCAGCCCAGCCATACTGCTATCTTGCAGTGCAGCAGATCATTGTCATTGTGCCCATGGACAAACAGATGGGTCACTGAGGGGGTGCAACTGTGCAGCCCAGCCATGCTGCTCCACACGGAACTTGCTGCTGATTGCGATATCAGGTAAAGCAGCAGCTTGTTGCGCACATGCACAAGCAAGTGTGTCACTGAGGCCATATACCGCTATGTAAGCCAACCACACAGTTGTCACACACAACTGCAACTCTAGCCATGTGTTCCATGCCTCAGTGCTGCACTTAATTGCTCATCACATACTTCCTGTGTCATGAAATGCTGTACCCCTGCTATCATTTTTTGCCATTGGTCTGCATCTGGCAAGCAAGCATAGACTGAGAAGGCATTTTTATGAGAGGACTCCCATATGGTAGAGCAAAGAGTCAAAGATATTTTGTACCTACTACAAATGCATCTAAGGAAGCACCTACCAGAGGTGGGATGCCATCAACCCCAGTACAGGCTGAAACCTGGCATGCACTTGCCAAAATTAAGAGTGATGTTATGGACATCACCCACTCTGATGAGTAGTGCAGGAAGTATCACAGTGGCCTCAAGAACTGCCACACAGATCTTTTTCTACTATAGGGAAAATGAGGTCAGGGAGAGACTGTCTTCTTATTAAAGTAAGTGCCTTTTTGTGACTCCCCATACAGGTAGGTCGATACAGTTTACATTATTTTTTTGCGGTTGTCATGGGTGTGTTGTGTGCATTACTGTTACTATTTCCATTTTGCAGCACAGTAAGACATTTCAGACAACAGGACAATCCACCATAGAAGGAGCAGTCTCTCCAGACATTTGGGTAAGTGTACATGTAAGTGTACACTGTTATGCTTAACTAATGTACTGACGTAATGAGCCTTGTTACTTCTGTCATTTTAATTTTCCACCATTCCTTAGCTAACTGTTGATAGTAACATGGTGTATCATGCTATGCTAGCTCCATGCGTATAGCCACTAGGTGGTCTGTGTACTACAGCAATGCATATTCATATATCTTAGCCTCAGTGATCAATAGTTGTGAATGATGGGTGTCATGCATAAACTGTGCTACTATCCTACAAAATGTGCATAGAAACTGCATACATAACCCCCTGCTGGTTCTCACTGTTGCAGCCCTAGTACATATAGAATACTCTCTGATGACAGCTGCCTTGATAAATTGCATACGTACCCTGGTTGCTACCATCAGTTGCATGACAGGTTTGTTCTAATACAACAGTAATATACTCTGCTGACTCTTGCACCAGTAGCCTGCATGCTGTTCCCCTCTGTCATAGAACACATTTGTTATAGTACATATGCATTGCACTCTGATGTGTGTTGGTTCCCCTTCTAGGTGTGTCTTACACCAATTGTACTACATCACATTGACCTGCGTATTTCACTTCTGTTTTTTTCTTCTCCATCCCATGTTGTATATGTGTATGCTAATTTTTGTTTTTTTTTCCCATTTTCAGTATCTACAGGATCAGTCAAGGCTTCAGCAATGGTGTGGCAGTAGTAACCTTGGCTTGCACTAGCTGATGCTCCAACTGCTAGGACCCCAGCAGTCCACAGGCCTGCCTCACTGCTGCAGCATGATGAAGGTCACCAAGTGGAAGACAACCTAGAAGCCTTGCTGTTGGCTTCAGGTCTATATTATATAGTAGAAATTTCAAAACTTCGAACATCACATGAGTGAACTCATATGAGCAAAGTTCAAAACATCAACTATATAATAAAAAAAAAAAAACTAACCTTCCCGCTCTGAGCAGGAGGGCAAGCCCCCCTGCACCCCCCACAACCCCCCTACTTAAATATACCAATTCCAAGAACACACTTCAGTGTAGAAAGGGAAAATTTCTCATTCTGCACTTGAAAAGCTGTTGACTTTCACCTTTGAACTTTCTGACGTTTGATCATATGATGTCGACCATTTATGATTCGAACATTGGAATGGTCGCTCATCTAATATAGACCCGCTGGCTTCTTGGGCTGCTTCTCCAGTGGGTCGCATAGATTCCTCATTGGAGAGTAACTTGAATGGGCTCTCCTGGATCACTTGGCATGAGGTGTGGCAGCAGATGGGGGCTGAGGTGGACTTGAGGCTCAAGGCATTTTTTTGTGCTGTTAAGAGTACCCCACAACTGTACACTGCACACATCAAGCACAAAAATTATTTCTCCTGTTCAAGTTCTGCACTGGGATGGCTTGGCAGGCTGTCCTTACCCCACCCAATCTCCCATCATGGTCTTCCCCTTTTTTGTGTTTCAGTCGCCCTCCACTATTTGTTTTCCAGGTCCTTCTAATCAACAGTTTTCCCTACTCAGCCTGAGCATCTCCACTCTGTCCACCTTGTGTCAGCACATCAACTGTCAGTCTTTTGTATGTGTTGCATGCCTATATGTTTGCACCCTTATGTTACATGCCTATGTTATGTTACATGCCTATGTGCGTGCACCCTTATTTTACATCTATATGTGTGTACCCTTATGTTACATGCCTATGTGCGTGCATCCTTGTGTTACATGCCTATGTATGTTACATGCCTATGTGCATATACCCTTATTTTACATGTCTATATGTGTGCATCATTATTTTACATGTTTGTATGTGTGCACCCTTATGTTACATGCCTATGTGTGTGCACCCTTATGTTACATGCCTATGTTATGTTACATGCCTATGTGCGTGCACCCTTATTTTACATCTATATGTGTGTACCCTTATGTTACATGCCTATGTACGTGCATCCTTGTGTTACATGCCTATGTATGTTACATGCCTATGTGCATATACCCTTATTTTACATGTCTATATGTGTGCATCCTTATTTTACATGTTTGTATGTGTGCACCCTTATGTTACATGCCTATGTTATGTTACATGCCTATGTGCGTGCACCCTTATTTTACGTCTATATGTGTGTACCCTTATGTTACATGCCTATGTGCGTGCATCCTTGTGTTACATGCCTATGTATGTTACATGCCTATGTGTGTGCACCCTTATGTTACATGCCTATGTGTGTGCACCCTTATGTTACATGCCTATGTGTGTACACCCTTATGTTACATGCCAAGGCTTCAGCTTAGTTAGCTCATTATTGAGGAATATTTATTCCTGCTTCTTTTGCACAAAAAAACCCCAGAAAAAATCACTTTCCAAACATTCTGATCTGGACACAATTACGTATACCAGAAGGAAATTGCTGGAAATTAAACGGATTACAAGAACAAGCTGCTGGCTTGAATCTCTATTGTCTGCAGAGTACTCAGAGTCTACATCACTTGCAGAAATCCTAGATCTCTGCATTTTAAGCAGGAATGCCATCAGAGCTCTGAAACTTCACAGGGATGTTTCTGGAATGCCCCAGAGCAGCTACAAAAAAAGAAGTGAAATAACTAGAAAGAGAGGCTGCAGAGGCAGAGCTGCTGCTAAACTGAAGAGAAACCCCCAAAGGCCTGCATTACCTGCAGTATTACTTGCAAATGTCTGCTCACTGGATAATAAGATGGACTATCTGAGAATGGAGCTCACAGAAAAAAGGTGAGGGAACACTTGTTTGTTCATTTTCTCTGAAATGTGGCTGCATAGTAATATAAATGACAATGTTGTGAACCTAGATGGGCTAACTCTCTTTAGAGCAGATAGCTGTAAAGCACAGAGTGGTAAAGCTAAAGGTGGTGATGTATGCATCTATGTTAATAACAGATGGTGCAAAGACTGTAAGCTAGTTCAATCAAACTGCTCCAAAGATGTGGAAATATTGACAATAAAATGCAGACCTTTCTATGTACCGAGGGAAATCAGTGAGATACATGTCATAGCAGTGTACATCCCCCCCAAGTGCTAGCACCACTGAAGCACAAAGTAAACTCCATAATATTATCTGTGAGCTACAAAGAAGAAACACCGAATTTGCACACATGATAGCGGGTGATTTCAATATAGCTGAACTTAAGGAGGTGCTACCCCATTTTTATCAGTATGTACATTTCTCCACCATAGTAGAGAATACCTTAGACAAAGCTTACTGCAATATTAAAGGAGCCTTTAAAGCTTTGACACACCCCGACATAGGCAGCCCTGGTCACACTGCCATCCTGCTTCTGCCCACCGATAAGACAGCTTTGATTAGAGAAAAAAACGATAACTAAACAGATCAGAGTCTGGCAGGAGGGTTCCATGGATTGCCTTCAGGACTGTTTCAATACCACCTGCTGGGAGGTCTTCAAAGAGGCAACTATGCACAACCACCAGTTAGACGTAAACATCTATACTGAAGCAGTCCTTGCCTACATAAATAAATGCATGGAGGATGTAACTATCATGAAAGCCATCACCGTAAGAGCTAATCAGAAGCCCTGGCTCACCAGGAATGTCTACGAGCTACTGAGGGAAAGAAACACAACCTTCAAGGCAAATGACAAAGAAAGGTTAAAGGTAGCCAGGTAAATCTGAAAAAGGGCATCGAAGAGGCAAAGAGGGAGTATGGGAGGAAAAGGCAGATCTGCTTCCACACATGAGGGACACGAGAAGCATATGGCAGGGGATACAGCAGCTCACAGACTATAAGTCCAAATCACCCCAATGTGATGACAACTTGGAATTCCTAAATGAACTGAACTCCTTTTTCGGCAGATTTGAGGAGAAGTGCACCACCGTACCTTCTAAAACAAACACTGACAAATAGGAGACAGCGTTCACCTTAAACTCCGAGGAGGTGAGACTTCAGCTTAAGAAGGTGAATCCTAGGAAGGCTGCTGGACCACACAACATACCTGGCAAGGTGTTGAAGGGGTGTTCTGATCAGTTCTGTCTGGTACTGATGGACATCTTCAGCTCATCCCTTGCTTCCCTCGTGTTTCAAGGAAACAAGTATTGTCCCACTTCCAAAGAAACCTAACCCTACCTGCCTCAGTGACTTCAGACTGGTCACCTTAACATCAAATGTCATGAAGTGCTTTGAGAGGATTGTGAAGAAACATCTATTTGTGAGTCTACTTAAGTCCTTCGATCCACTCCAGTTTGCATACCAGGCAGACAGATCAACTGTGGATATTATATCAGTCACACTACACCTTGCACTAAAACACCTAGAAGGAGGAACAACTATGTAAAAATGCTGTACATTGACTTCAGTTCTGCATTCAACACTGTGATACCAATGCAACTGGTGGATAAGCTTGTGAAACTCGGGATAAACAAGTACCTATATAACTGGAGTCTAGACTTACTGATTGGTAGAACCCAGTGGACATGTGCTGGAAACAACACCTCTCAATGCATAGTCCTGAATACTGGTGTCCCCCAAGGTCATGTCCTCAAGCCCCTTGCTCTTCACCATCCTCACCCATGACTGCACTGCAAAACATAACTCAAAGCATATTATAAAATTCGCTGACGATACCACAGCTGTGGGTCTCCTCAGTGGTGGGAATGAACATAACTACAGGGATGAGGTGAACACTTTGATTGCCTGATGTGATAGGAACAATCTGGTCCTGAATGTTAATAAGACCAAAGAAATGATTATGGACTTCAGGAGAAAGGCAACAGTTCACCAACCACTCACTATCAAAGGGGAGGTAGTACAGAAAGTCAAAACAACCAAGTTCCTGGGTGTTCAAATCTCTGATGACCTCTCCTGGGCTGCTAACACCAACCATATAGTCAAGAAGGCTCAACAGAGGCTTCACCTCCTGAGAAAGCTCAAGAAGGCCAGGCTCCCACTGTCTGCTCTTTCCACGTTTTACAGGGGGGCTATCGAGAGCATCCTCACTGGTAACTTCATAGCATGGTTCAATAACTGCACAGCTGCTGAGATGAAGAAACTACAGAGGGTGCTGAGGGTGGCGGAGAAAATCTTGAGCACAAACCTCCCTTCTATTCAGGAGCTTTTCTTTACAAGAGCCAAGAAAGAGGACATATAAAATACTTGGGGACTCGGCCCATCCAGCCCACAAATGGTTTTCACAATTTGCGTCTGAAAGGAGGTACCGTAGCTTCTGCTGTAGGACTACCAGATTCAGGAACACTTTGTATCCTACAGCTGTGAGACTTATTAATACAGACACCAACCATAATACCTAATACAGTGAAGCCTCTTTTTTTTCATTTAATCCTACTGCTCTGAGCAATTACCGCCAGCATTACTATTATGCAATATAATGGCTATACTGAATCACGTCTAAGGTTAACAAGTGCAATACGGTAACTAAACAGCTGTTATTCACCAGTCTCTATTTATTCTCTATCTTAATGATGAAGGGGTTTGGTGGTGGGTATTTATTTATTATTTACCATTGGATAATAGGTGTTGTGTGTTTATGTACTGTGAACTACTGCCTGCATGTCTTACGTGTTATTTTCTTATGTTATTCTGTGATACCGTTATATCTATGTTATTTGCACTGCATTTCTCTCATGAGCTGATATTTGCAATTTCTGTAATTTCATTTAGGCTGCACTTGTGTGGTCCTAAATGACAATAAAGTTTATTTTATTTTCTTTTTCTTTGTGTGTGCACCCTTATGTTACATGCCTATGTGTGTGCACCCTTATTTTACTCGTCTATATGTGCGCACCCTTATGTTACATGCCTATGTGTGTGCACCCTTATGTTATGTGCCTATGTGTGTGCGCCCTTATGTTACATGCCTATGTGTGTGCACCCTTATGTTACATGCCTCTGTATGTTACATGCCTATGTGTGTGCACCCTTATTTTACTCGTCTATATGTGTGTGCACCCTTATGTTACATGCCTCTGTATGTTACATGCCTATGTGTGTGCACCCTTATTTTACTTGTCTATATGTGTGCACCCTTATGTTACATGCCTATGTGTGTGCACCCTTATGTTACGTGCCTATGTGTGTGCGCCCTTATGTTACATGCCTATGTGTGTGCACCCTTATTTTACTCGTCTATATGTGTGCACCCTTATGTTACATGCCTCTGTATGTTACATGCCTATGTGTGTGCACCCTTATGTTATGTGCCTATGTGTGTGCGCCCTTATGTTACATGCCTATGTGTGTGCACCCTTATTTTACTCGTCTATATGTGTGCACCCTTATGTTACATGCCTATGTGTGTGCACCCTTATGTTATGTGCCTATGTGTGTGCTCCCTTATGTTACATGCCTATGTGTGTGCACCCTTATTTTACTCGTCTATATGTGTGCACCCTTATGTTACATGCCTCTGTATGTTACATGCCTATGTGTGTGCACCCTTATTTTACTTGTCTATATGTGTGCACCCTTATGTTACATGCCTATGTGTGTGCACCCTTATGTTATGTGCCTATGTGTGTGCACCCTTATGTTACATGCCTATGTGTGTGCACCCTTATTTTACTCGTCTATATGTGTGCACCCTTATGTTACATGCCTCTGTATGTTACATGCCTATGTGTGTGCACCCTTATTTTACTTGTCTATATGTGTGCACCCTTATGTTACATGCCTATGTGTGTGCACCCTTATGTTATGTGCCTATGTGTGTGCGCCCTTATGTTACATGCCTATGTGTGCACACCCTTATTTTACTTGTCTATATGTGTGCACCCTTATGTTACATGCCTATGTGTGTGCACCCTTGTCATTCTTATAATCCCCCATCATACACACATCTTCCATTTACTTCCTTCCCCTCTATCCATTTTCTCAAAAAATGAAAAAGGTTACCTACCTCAAAAGAAAACATACCTACTTCCTTTATCTCCATACCACTATTTCCTTCCCTTTGTCTTACAATGTGTTTTCTCTTGTTATTTTTTGTGACTTTACTATCACCCCCCCTTGCTTTTTCATTTAAACTTATTACATTGCCCTTGTATGGGCACCCATGTTTTCCAGTGTTGCACCTATAAGGTACTTTTATGCACATGTGAATAGAACCATCAGACATATGTGTGGCCTGTACTCAGGACATGACATCTCATAGCATTAAAAGCCATTTCCACAATTGCTTTGTTTCATTATATAGTGCTATGTTTGACAAGACCACTGGATGTCACCATTTCTGCATGGATTATCCACACCTGGCTGCATTGCATCATTTGGACTGTGCAGTTTTTCACAGTGTTATCACATTACTGCTGTGTCCGAATACCCCTGATGTGTACTATATTCACATTTGTAGTAGGGCTTTTAATAATTGCTGTAAGCAATTTGCATTACTTACTTGAAAAGGTATTATGCACATTTGTTTTTGTGGAGTCATTATCCCATTCATTTGAGGGGTAAACCAGCACCTTTCAAAATGTCAATTAATGTGTTTCTTTGAATATCAGTGTAGGAAATTTTGTAAGGTAATCTTCATACTAACTGGGCCATGGGGGGCTCTGTAGTACACATTCAGTTTATACAGTGTCACTTATAGTTATCTGGACTCCAAATATCTGATTTGACCTGTAAGAATTAGTCTTATATCTTCTAGAATTTTCTGGATGAAAATAGATAATCCTGGCACTTTCCGTGTGCAAGTGGCAGGCACTGCTGGGTTTACTATTGTTTCCTTGAACCGACATTCTGCGAGTGTTCAGATTTCTGAAAAATAATATCGGAAATCAGAACAATGAACTAAAAAAATGTAAAAGGAAGTATTTTCAGTAAAGTCAACATCTCAGAAATGTTGACTTTACTGATAATACTACACTTCCAGTCAACAATAACACAATGTTTTTGCAGGGGGGCAAGCCCCCCTGCACCCCCACACCCCCTGCTACTCAGATATACAAACTCTGGGATCACGTGATGGAAAGGGTACATTTCCCAATCCCCACTGTAGTGCGATCTGCATCAAAATGCTGTATTGCATTCTTTGTTGTAAATTTCTACATTTTGGCATTCGTTCTTCCGATTCTACCAAATCGGTAGATTCACACTAATGTGAATTGCACAAAATGTGATCGGGAAAACGCTAGTAAACTGTATTGCTGTAATGTCTATAACCAATATAAGCAATAAACCTTAGATATAACTAGATCTAAAAAGGGTGGGAGGTTGGCATAATGGTTAAGGTATTTACCTTACAAACACAAGGTCAAGGGTTTGATTCTCAGATGGGGTAAATGGCTAGGCTTAAAATGGTCCATAAAGGTAGTTAGCCTATGCACCTATTTAACCTTCTTACCATATTCAATACCAAATTATATATTTTTTAATACAAATGTGTCATTTTTGCACTTGAAAAGCAACAGTAAATAGCAGCCCATTAATCTACGAATGAGGGCATCATTCATGTATAAATAGAGACAATGCAGTGTTATGGGTGTGAACAGAAAGAAAGGTAATGGAGTTTTTCCTTGAATGTTGTAAATTTTATTTATTTATTTATTTATTTAACATTTGTTGACCGGGAAAGTCCGACTAGATTCCACAGATCCTGTTTTCAGCGGAGGCCCGGGGAGAAATGCTCCAGAAAGCTAAAGTGTTTGTAAAAAAGACAAAAATGTTATGAGAAAAAGAGGGCTAGAAGGAATATTATAGGGACTATGAGAAGGTAAATAAAAATAGAGGATGTGAATATGGTAAACCTTCTTACTATATTCAATACTAAATCATACAGTTTTAATGCAAAATGTGTGTTGCTCTTGCATTTCATTTTGTTAATAAGGACAGTCCTTGGATGTTTTTCTTCTCAGAGGTGAAAACTTCTGCCATGGCATCATAAAAGGTTGAACCCACAAAGCCTCACCACCTAAATTAATGTATAGACAAGAAATGCATGGGATGCAAAACTGAGGATACAAACAAGCTATGAGGAAAAAAGAGGTCATTGTTCCCCTCTACTCGTCACTCATTAGACCCATTATAGAGTACAATGCCTCTTTTGGAATGTACCCCACAAGACATCTGCAGCAGCTGGAAAAGCCACAGACATACTTCACAAAGAGGATTACTGGCCTCAAACAATTGCCCTACACTGACCATCTCAAAAAAACTCCAGCTTTACAACGTAGCATATCGCCAACTCTGAGGTGATCTCTGCCTAACATATAAAGCTATGTCAAACCCAAAGCTGTTGGACATGCTACACCTAAAGAAATCCCAATCCCTCCGAGCTACATGCTCTTGGGACCTAAACCTTGTCACCACAATAAACAGGACATGCTGGAGGGACATGCTGGAGGGATAGATTCCTATCCCAGAGACTTCCCATACTCTGGAACAAGCTACCCATCTATGGCAAGCAAAGTTCTTCATTAGCACTCTTAAAGAAAAATTTTGATGAGTAGATGGGAAATAGGAAATACACCCCGGGGATCACTTCTCTGTCTCTGCATGACAGTGGCACAGGAAAATAACTTTCTTGGGTGACGTCAGCTATGGAACCTTGATGGCTAGGCTTACATAGGCCCTTGGGCCGATAGCCTAGTACCTACCTATGAACCTATGAACAAAACTATAGCATTGCTGTAGTAGCATATATTTCTAAAACAACTGTAACATCAGTGCTATGAACAATTGCAATATAATGATTTAGATGATTTTGAGTCATACAATTGATGCAACCACACAGATTGCCAAAAATAATTGGAACAGTAGTTGAGATAGCAGATTTGGCAGTACATGCTGCGTAATTATCATTAAGATAGCAAAAACTCAGAGGTCAAGCAAACCAAGATTTAATCAGCATAGCACTGAAATTGTACACAAGTAGCAGTGTCAGTACACAAAAGATAGCCCACTCACCTTTGGTGCAGAAGGCTGTGAGCTCGATTCCCATACCAGGTGCCTCAGTTTCTGACACTGCAGTGCAGCATGGGAGGGGGTTACTACACTCCTGAGTGTGTCATCCTTCAGATTAGTGTTAAACTGAGGTCCCATCTACATGACTTGGTGATAACTCAGGTGGCTGTAAAAGATCCTTAGCACCTATTGAAAACAGTAGGTGAAGTTCCATGGTGCCATGGCCGAATTTTCCCTCATAGTGTAAATGCCACCTCAGGTCTCCCTTGAAAAGAGGAAGCCTAGTGGGACTAACCCAGTCCAACAAAGGATAAAAAATAATAACGTAGGGTATTGTGACAGTGAGTATAAAACCAGTGCAATGAGGTTTAGCAAATACAAATTCATTCATTAAACGCAGTGACTTAGCTGGTCAAGAATTATTATTGCAACAGTGCTATAGGGAGTAACAACACAAAATTTTAATTGAGTTGTCCAATTACGGTGGCATGGATTGCCAACAATAATTGTAACGCAACAGTGCTATGAAGAATAGTAAACAATTCAATGGTTTTAACAATGTGCACTGCTGGTGCTGGGTACAGGTCCCCGAAAATAATTGTAACAGCTGTGCAAAGGAGGAAACAAAACTTATAACAGTAGTATAAAATTATCCAGCATCCATCTGTTGGTCCAGCATCAAAGACCTAAGTCTTTTATCAAGACTCCTTGGCAAAAGGTCATTTCTCTCATTGAAACTCTTCAAATGGACTCTGCCTCTCTCTAACTTTTCTGTCTTATATGTTTTCATTATGTTACTTGTCTATCTAGTTGATATTATTTGTCAGTACTCCTTTATTGTTTTGTTGTATTCTTTTTCAGGCCAATGTAAATGTTGTTTATAGTGACTTATGTTATTGTCATTATTTGTTATGATATAAAAAAGGTATCATTCCATTGCTGTATTATAGTAAAAAATAAAAATAATTTGAGCAAAAAAAAAGATATAGCAAACCTACTGGCCAACAAATACAGTTCCAACTTTACTCCTGTCTCCGCATCAACCTTTCCTCAAGAAATACCATCAACTATAATTCCTCCTTCTGTCACTAGGGAACAGGTCCTGAATGCTGTCTCTAAGGCCAAGAACAGTGCATTAATGAGCCCAGACAATATCCCAGGATGCCTTCTAAATAGCATGAAACATGATCTATCAGGCCATTTGGAATTGCTATTTAAATGTAACCACCAAACATACTTCATGTCTCATGAATGGTGAACAGCAACAGTCATCCCTCTGCAAATAGGTGGGCCATCTACAGATCCTGGAAACTACAGACCCATTTGTCTCACTGATCCCATAAGCAAAACCATGGAAAGAATTATCATAGAAATGATCAATAATGACATAGAAAACCTCCAGACACTGGACACAACTCAGTTTGGTTTCATCAAGGGAAGGTCATCCCTACTCAACCCACCTAGTAGAGTTCTTTGATATGGTCACCAGAGCAATGGATGAGAAATGGTTCACACTGCATACCTTGACCTGGCCAAGGCATTTGACACAATCCCCCACTTGGGTATTGTTAACAAACTTAAGAGGATAGATACAAACCCTTATGTAACCCAGTGGATAACCAGCTGGCTCACAGACAGGACCCAGGAAGTTAGAACTGGGGAGTCCATCTCTACATAGAGGTCAGTCACAAGCAGAGTCCCTTAGGGACTGGTCCTGGGCTGCTCCTTTTTGCCATTTACTTCTCTGAAGTCAAGGCCAATGTCGATGGCTGATAAAATTTGCAAATGACTGCTGTCAATGAATTGTCCACTGACACAAATTAATTTGCAAATGATTGCTGTCAGTGAATTGTCCACTGACACAAATGTTCTCCATGAGGGGCTGACACAAGCAATCAACTAGTGTCAGAGCCATGGACTAACACTAAATGCCAAGAAATACATAATAGTCTCCTTCAGGACGTCATCCACCCCTGGGAATTATCATATTGACAACAGACCCCTAACAGTTGACCCAGTAGTCAGGGACTTGGGGTCACACATAGACAGTAATCTAGCTTTTGACCATCACGTGTCTACAGCAGTGAGGAAATCATTCTATGTTGTGCAACTTATAAACAAAGGTATGGCATCTAGATCCAAGAAAGTCATTGTTCTACTGTATTCAGCATTCATCAGACCTATCATTGAGTACAGTGTCCCCTTTTGTAGTACACAACCAGGCATATCCAGCAATTGGAACATCCACAGAGGTTCCTCACTAAAAGAATACAGGGCATAAGTAACATGTCCTGTGCAGACCACCTCAAGGCCGTATCCCTGTATTCTGTCACCTACAGGCTGTTGAGGGGAGATCTATGCCTGTAATACAAGAGGTTTAAGGAATCACACAGTGGAAAGTCTAGCTTTGCTAGATTTTCCCTTTTTAGTTTTTAACCGATTGTTTTTTTCTGTGTGACTTTTTTACTTGTTGTTTTAGGGGAGATCTATGCATGGCATACAAGGCATTATCAGACCCCACTCCATTGGACCTCCTGCATATCCACAAAACAAACAGCACCAGAGTTACCCATTCCAAAGAGTTAAACCTTGCATATGCTATAAATGGGACCTGCTGGAGAGACAGGTATGTATCCCAGAGAATACCGCTTCTCTGGAACAAGCTACCCATCCATGTGAAGCAGATTTCCTCCCTATCCCAATTCAAGTGTAACTTGGACAATTAGATGGAGAACAGGAAATTTATCCCTGGTTTGGCACCTATGTCTGTAATGGACACAGGCAACCTGTAAACGTTTCAATTCCCAGGACCCTGCTTGTAAATGTTTCACTTCCCAAGCTCCTACTTACACTTACGAAGGGTATCAGAACTTGTCAGAGATTTGGGATGTATGGCTAGGCTTAAAAAGGTCCTTGTGGTCATTAGCATAGTACACACTTATGAACATATGAACCTAAGCAACTGCAGGACCTACTAGGTAAAGCAGAACAACATGAATTGGTGTTGATAATGGTTGACCTAAATGCCTATATCAGGTCAGACAGACAGAACAAGATATGAGGACTGCCTCAGTCCACATGGTTGGGGCAACAGGAACAAAGAAGTGGAAGCCATTCTAAACTATCTGGCAGATGGCTTGATGTTGGCCAGCAATGATTTATTAAGAGACATAGTCAGAAGAGTACATACAACACTGCCCATCATGAAACTCAAGTAGTCTCCTTCCTAGAAAGGAAATGCCATCGGGGTGCAATCAAGTATTGCAATGTCACCCCATTGAAACAGTTACCCACAGCATAAACCACTAGTTGTCACAGTCAGCTGAAACAGTTACCCACAGCATGAACCACTAGTTGTCACAGTCAGCTGAAAGCACTGGTCAGAAAAGGTACTAAGGTCAGCAGAGAACTTAGAAGTTGACTGGAGCAAAATCACAAGAGTTCGGAGGAATACTCAGGGCTCTAGCACCTCAAGAAGAAGAGGAAATTGGTGGAGTTGAAGAAGAATGCATGTGTGAGAACTACAGATCAGATATGTGGCCAAGCCAGGTTTGGAAATAAGGTGTTTAGGGAAAGCTGGTGGTGGAATGCAGAAGTCCAGGAAGTCATCAAAAAAAGGAGGAGTGCAGGGAAAAAGCGGGAGACACAAAAGATGGGGCCATGTTTAAGAAAGAATAATGGTTGGCTAACAAAGACATTAAGACAGCAGTCACAATAGCAAAGAACAAGGAATTAGATGCACTCTACCAGCTTCTGTAAAGTGCCTCAATAGATGGCACAAAGAAAGTCTATCAGGAAAAAAACAGAAAGATAAAGAAAAGCCTGCCCTAGAAGGTGTGTTTAGGTATGCACATCCGTGTGTGTGTGTGTGTGTGTGTGTGTGTGTGTGTGTGTGTGTGTGTGTGTGTGTGTGTGTGTGTGTGTGTGTGTGTGTGTGTGTGTGTGTGTGTGTGTGTGTGTGTATGTGAGTGTGTGTGTGTGTGTGTGTATGCGTGTGCTCTTAGGAGAAATGTATTGTGGTATTTTGCTCTGAGGTCTTCTCCATCCTTGTTATTTTGTTACTTGGTTTGTCATTGTGGAGCTTTCTTATATACATATCCCCTTCAGAAGCTAGAAGTTTCAAAACTTTGTACTTCAAACTGCTGAGACCAGAAGATTGAAGTTTTGAAACTTCTAGCATTTTGAATGGAGATCGCTGTAGAGAACAGAATGGGATATTTACCGCTTTCCTCACTGTAGTGCAGTCTCAGAGTTCTTTTATTTATTTAGCAGGGGGTGTGGAGGCGCACAAAAATGTAAAAAAAAAAATATTTATTTTTATTTATTTACTTTTTTTAAGTAAGTTTCAAAACTTCGATTTATCTATCAAGAAGATCTATCTGATCTTCTAGTCTCGGCTGTTTGAAGTTCAAAGTTTTGAATCTTCGAGCTTTAGAAATAGGTCCATATACATAAATCTGTATGCAGAAAAAATGTCAGTGTTAACATGCACAGTGCATACTACAACACTCTCGTGTTAGCACACTATATTAAGTAACACACACCGTATGCTGCTTTATGCAGTACAAATACTTTGCAGTTTACATCTCAAGCACCACAGCTCAATAAGTGTGATATTGTGACTGCTGATATTTTCAGGTATTGTTGTGACGTTTCGGCGTTTTCATCTTGATGTTTTTACTTTTGATGCTGTGTTAATTAGAGCATGTAAAATAGACCCATATATATCAAGAAATACTTCAGCAGCTGGGAATGTACACATTTTTCTAGGATTTTTTACAAGGGAGATGGTACTACTATTTGCTGACAGCTGGATAAATAGTGTGGGAAGAAATAGCCAGGGAATTGTTATGGCTAGGCATGTATAGGCCCTAGGCCGATAGCCTAGTACCAACCTATGAATGTATGCCCTAGGGCCGATAACCTAGTACCAACCTATGAACCTATAATTGCACTGATTTTCCTGCTTCATGTAGGGGGGTAATATATGTTTTTTCCATACTTTGAGTACATATGTGTTTATTTATTTATTTATTTATTTATTTCAGTTTGATGACCGGGGTAGTACACTGAGCCTGGAAGAGCCGGTTTTCAGTGGAGGCCCGGGGAGAAAAGCTCCACAGACATTAACAATTATACAATAATTATAAATACAAATATAGATGAATATACAAGTTTCAAAGTTCAAGAACACATGGTAGCTTGCGATGATGAAAAGCAGATTAAAAAGAAAAGGGTAACGTGAATACAGTGGTCTAAGTGGTGTTTACAAAGTATATATATGATTACATAGACTGAGTAGTATATACGAAGTATAATTACAAAATATGAACTTTTTTGAATCCAGGAAAATCTGAAAAGAGCGAGATAAGGTGAGGTGAAAGAAAGTTTTTTTAGGGGAGAGGGAGTGGGTTCAGGGGGGAGTTAATACATGTCAGGCAGAGGAAGTAGATGCAGAAGTAGATGAGCACTATGGAAGCAAGTATCCGCTGTAGTGCTTGGGAGGTGATATTAAGGAGTTATGCAGTAGGGGAACAGGAACATTCCCACTTCAAAAATAGGTGAGACTGAAGAAGGGATTTGAAATTAGAGTGGCTTTGGCTATTACGAAGGGAGGCAGGAAGAGAAGAGAATTCTAGAGTTTAGCTAAGGAGCAAGATAACAATAGGTGTCCTGGGGGTCGAAGAGGTTTATGTATTTTACAAGATTATGGTTTTCAGATCTAAGTGGGAAGTTGGGAATGTATGGGGTTAAGGTGGTGGACAGAGAGGGGCAGCTCGAAGGTTGGAATATATGCTTGTAGGCAGTGGTAAGTTTAAGAAGTTTGAGGTAGTTAGGGAGTTCAAGCCATTACAGAGAGTGCAGAGAGAGGCAGTGGTGAGATGTGTTTCTGGAACTGGTGGCAAATTTGGAGATCTTATTGTAGGAGGTTTCCAGCTTGGCCTGTAAGCTGAGCTGAAGATTAGTAAATAAGGGAGCACCATACATAAGAGAGGGTAGGAGGTAAGTAGAGGTAAGGGTTCATCTGGTGGAAGGAGAGAGGTACTGATTGTGTTTGTGTAGGAGACCTAGTTTTTGGTGATTTTTTTTAATGTTAGTTTGAATGTGTGTCTCAAATTTTAAATTTTCGTCGATTATGACACCTAACAGTTCGGTGTGTGACACTATTTCTATGGGGGTGGTATTCTGAGCAGTTACTGTAAAAGAGTTTTTGTCTATATTGGTGTTTTTGGATGTGGAGAAGAGTATTAGCTTTGTTTTATTGGCAATTAAGGTGAGGTGATTACTATGCACCCAAATTCAATAATAGAGAAGGCTAATTGAGTTTTGCGGAGAAGGTCAGAGGGGGTGTCTGCTGAACAGATAATAGTCGAGTCATCAGGATATTATATTAGTGTGGTATCAGGGAGAGACTGGTGGAAGTTATTTATGAAAATGTTAAATAGGAGGGAGGGCCAAGGACAGAGACTTGGGGAACACTAGTTGGGGTATGTAGAAAGGAAGAGAATGAGATATTCCATTTTACAACTTGCTGTCTGTCAGAGAGGTAGCTAGTGAACCAGGTGATAGTTGGAGGGGGGTGGCTGAGAGAGGAGAGTTGGGATAAAAGTAAGGGGTGGGAAACAGTATCAAAGGCCTTGGAAAGGTCAAGCAACAGAGTGGAGACAATTTTGCCAGTGTCGTGAGCAAGATTGATAGAGTCTAGAAACGAGAGGAGGGCAGTGATGTTGCTATGCCCGGGGTGGAAGCCATGGTATGTTGGGGTTTGTAGGTTGTTTTGGGTCAGAAAATATATCAGTTGGGATTGAATGCATTTCTCCATGATTTTTGATAGTGGGGAGAGGATGGCAATGTGCTGAAAGTTCAAAGTGTCAGTGATTTTGCCTCCTTTATGGAGTGGGATGATATAAGCATGTTTCCAGAGGGAGGGGACATACACTTCTTGGATGGATCTGTTAATTATGATGGAGATGGGGTAGGCAATGCTATCTGTGGCTAGTTTGATGAAAGATGCGGGCAGGTTATCAGGGGCAGGGGGGAGCATGGTTTCAATTGGAGGAGGAATTGTTTTTGCTTTGTTTGTAGAGACTGGAGAGAAGTTAAACTTTGGGGAAGTGGAATGAGCTGTAGGGGGATAGGTTGTGGGGAGGGGAGATGAAGAAGAGTGGGAGAAGGTGGTAGTAAGTTTAGCTATGGAGTCAATAAAGAAGTTATTGAAAAGAGAGGCAGTTTCTGGATCAGTATACTTTAGGTTAGGGCATGAGTTATCTTGTTGCCAGGGTGAAGGAGGGAGAAGATGGGGTTCCAGAATTTTCTAGGGTTGGATAAGTGTTCAGATTGTATTTTGCCATAGTATGATTTATGGCCCCCTGATTATTAGTTTTTTTACAGTGTTACAAATTTGTTTAACGTCTGTTAGAACAGGGGGTGATTTATTTTTCTGGTAGAGTTTCCATTTCTTCTCTCTTAGGTGCATGATTTGTTTGGTTTCTTTAGTTACCCAAGAGGAGGTAGAGGCTTTAACTCTTTTTGTTTTTAGTGGAGTGAGACTATTAAGGAAAGTGCTGTTAAAGTATTCAATCGCACTATAAAAAGACAACATTTTTATGGGGGACCAATCTGTTACTTTTAGACAGTCTATGAATGTTTGTGGGTTGAAATTAGAGAGATTCTGAGATTGGATATAGTGGTTATGTTTTTGAGGGGGAGAAGAATGACAATCAGCAAATACAGGCTGGTGGTCACCGAGGGAGTCAGAAAAGATGCCAGTATCTGCAATTAGGTTTGGATGAGACACTAGGATCCAGTCAATGATGGCGCCAGTGGTGCCATCTTTGTTTAGTCTGGTGGAACTGTTTATTAGTTGGGTGTAGTTGTAGAGGTTGATGTTTACAGAAAGGGATGCAGAATCAATTTTTGTCCAGTTTATGTTATCACCTAGAATAAATGTTTCATTTTTAATATTATCTGAAAACCAGCAGAGTATATCTTCAAGTATAGGGATGTTATTGCCTGGGGGAATATAGAGGGCAGATATGGATATGGATTTATGTTTGCTGAGTTTGAGGAGGGTAATAGTTCACAATTGGTGAATTTGGGAATGGAATTGGTATAGGGAGTAACATTGCAGGAGATGGAGTAGAGTATTGCTACTCCGCCACCTTTTTTGTTGGGTCTATCTAAGCATAGCATTTGGTAAACTGGTGGGAGAATTTTGTTATTTTTTTATGCTTGGTTTTAGCCAGGTTTCTGTGATGGCAACAGTGTCAGGCAGGTTGTAGGATAACCAGGCATGGAGGATGGGAATTTTATTTTTGAGGCTTTGGGCATTAATAGAAATGAAACAAAAGTTTTTGGGGGTGGGGAATGTGGTATGTGAGGATTAGAGTTAGGTGGGGTGTTGATAGGGCCAGGGTTGGGATGGATGTAACCAAAAAGAGAGAGAGAGATTTTGCCAAGTATGAGAGTAATACAGTATGATATGGAAGATGAGAATGGGTGGTAATATGTGGTGAATTTAGAAGGATGTGGAGGGAGATGGACATGAGTATAGGGTAGGATGGGTAAGACTGCAAATTTAAATTGGAGGATTGTGTTAGAAGAGTAAAGCTCCTGGGCTATAGAGGAGAATGATGGTTGGAAAATATGTATGAAGTTTGATGTACAATGTGAGGATAAGGTGGGGGAGGGGGTTGGGAGATAGATAAGATAGGAGAGTATTGTAAGTAGAGTAGAAATCAGTATTAGGCTGAAAGAGCATGTTTTAGTGTGAGTCATGGTGTGTAAGGGGTAAAGTGTGATTAAGTGTGTGATGGGAGGGGTTGGAGTTTTACTGGCTGATTGGGTGGAGTACGAGGTGGGAGGAGTTATGGATAGGATAAATGCAGAGGTAGTGGGGGTGGGTGGGAAATGGGGGCAGGGTAGGGGAGGCTAGTGAGCCTGAGTGTTAGCGAGGTCAAACGGAGTGGGGTTTGCCCGGCTGGGAGAAGCACTAGATAATCAAGAAAAAGAATCATTAAGGTATGGCATCAAGCAGGTATGTCAGGGAGAAAACAAAGCTGGCTGAAGGGTGGGAAAAAAACATTACAGGGGTGGTAAGGGCAGGAGAAGAACAAGGTATGCTGCTTTAGCAAAAAAACTAATCAAAAAGACCGTTCTGTGATTGTAGCTAGTTGCTGCTTAAACCAGAGGACAGGGGCAAGTTTCTAACTGTAGTGTGGTGTTTGTTAGGTTGAGATGGAAAAGGGAAACAGGGGCTAAAGGCAGGAATTAGATAAGCAGTGAGCGCACCTGGAAAGTCATCTCCGGGAGCCGCATTGGGTTGGGAAATGATCTAAACCTGGTCAAATACTGCCACCTAGTGGCTGAGCAGGGATATTAAGAAGAAATAAAGTGGACAAAAAGAGCAGGGAAAGGAGGGAAACAAATAATAAGTGGCACATGAACGAAGGGATGCTATGGGGGAGGGGGGCTCACTGTGTGTGCAGACCACGGAGTCACAAGACTAAAATCACTTAAGTAAAACAAGTTGTTAACAAATTGGTAGCACTAGTAGGCACGTAGCAACATAATTACTCAATGAGGGTGAGTGCTCCCTGTTTCTTCTCCCTAGAGACCTTTTCTTGGTGAATTTCCACAGGGCGCAGTTCAGCTAAGATGATGAGGTAGCCACAGGGAAGTCAGACAGTGGCCAGGCTGGCGAGTAAGTGGTATGCACACACGATGCCGAGGGAAACAGGGATGATACACGTTGAGCATGTAGTAATGTTCTCCAAAACTACATCATATGTGTGAAAAACAGCCCCGCACCAAAGTCTGCTCTCTAACTCATGTACCATCCATTTATGTAACATTTACAAGGTAATAAATCCTTGGCAGAAGTATAAACTTCATCCATTTAAGTATGTTTTCTACCGCTGATACAGTTTCCATACAATTTCAGATTTGGGGCAGCTGGTTTCGTTTCCTCTTTAGTGTTTTCAGCGGGCGGGTTTACGCCTGAAATATCGTCCATCAGCTTGATGCCTTTTTTTGCTTGGTGAGTTTCTAATCCAGTCAACAGCTTGTTGTGAGATTTCTTCCTTTATTCAGCTAGCTGATCGCTGGGGACAGGGCTTCATAGGATCATAGGTCTGTACTAGGCTGTTCAGACTAAGGTCTTTGTAAGTCGTGCAACTCAACCCGCTTTTGTACTCGAATACATTGGATGCCTATATGGTAGTGGGATAGATTAGTGAAGAGCTAAGGCTTATGTGGGGTGGGGGTATGTTACTTTAGGATTAGTTAACTTACTGTTAGCCTCCGCCCATCAGAGACATAGGGGTCAGATGGGGGGGGGGGGGCAAATTTACAATTTCACATGCAATGATCAAGGTTGTACTTGAAAAGGGTGAGGATTGAACTCTGCTTTACGTGGATGGTGAGCCTGTTCCATAGTATGGGGATCCTTTGAAGCATATATTGGTTTCTGCCGCATGTTTTACTTATGTTGCAGGCAAAATTCAAGTCCTTGCATCTAGTGTTCCTGGTGCTGTTTCTTTTGCGGATGTGGAAGATGTCCATCAGAGCTGGGTTTAAGGATGGTTTATATGCCAGGCAAAGATCATATTTCAATAATCGATAGGAACTGGGTAAAGAGATAGGGCCGTAGGGCAGTCTGTGCAGGACAGGGTATTTATACCCTGGATTCTCCTGGTGAGAAGTTTTTAAGGGTGTTCCAACTGTTGCAGGTGGCTGGCTAGGTCCATGTCATAGGGAACTTTGTATAAACTGATGGGTCTGTAAAGGGCTGAGTCGAGTGGTGCTATAACTATCTGGAGCTGGAGGATATACCCTTGCACCAGTGCACTGATATTCTGTGTATATGCAACTAGCTATTGCATGCAGTTCGGCTTTCTACTTGGTAGTACCTGCAGTACCTACTCCCACATACAGGTGGAGCTTCTGCCACATTGAGAAGCCCATTCATTTCAATGGGTTTCACCATTAATTCTGCTTTGTACATTGGTGAACCTCACCAATGTAAAATGCCATATTAGTTTTGCTTGTAACACTCAGTTCCCCTTTTGGAATCAGACTCTGCTATTCCCCTTAGCATACCCCAAATGGAAATTGGTGGAGCCCTGTCATTTGAAATTGGGTATGGTGTGACCTGCTTATTCGGAAGTGTTACACCATGCCACAAGACTTTGGAATCCAGTCCTATATCATGACATTTGTTAAATTATTTAAATATAAGGCATTCCACCTGCAAGACATTGTTGTCAACTTCTCATCTATACAAGACGTTCTAAGAGTGAGCAGAATTTGTAAGTCACCTCGACTCTTTATTTGGTGATAGAATTTTTGTGACAAAGTTAATGTGGCTGTGGATTCATAATGACCCTTTCAACTTCATCTTCAACTTTGAACAAAAACTTGACAAGGAAGCAACCACTGAGAAGCTGTAGAAATATTGTTTAATAGTTAAGCGCTTTTGTTCTTGCACAAAGAACTTCATCAGAACAAACTTTAATTAACACAACCTAATTTAAATAGAAAATTAATACATCACATGTTAAAATTAGCCAATAGCATCCACTTAACAAAAGAAAATTTCAGCAACAATAAAAACACTGAATGATTCAAGTACAAACCTGCACAACAAATAATATCATATGAAAATCTTGTTAAAAACATACTAATATATCCACCTTAAAAAGCTTCAGAATGTTTCAACCTTAAAAGCGGAATAATTGAACATGTATCATTTAACCCTGAGCTATTTATTGCATCCAGTTTTAACTGCCATTTTAATTCAGCCTTATCAATGTGGGTGTCCATAATTCATCCGTGAGAGCCCTGTTTTACCTGTTTCAAGTCTAAAACATTAAAACTATGAGAGGGGAATGTTTCTAAATGCCTATACCGGCATTAGCGTTTTTTTTTTTTTTTTTAATGCCCAGGCAGTATTCATAAATATGTTTTCTAAACTTCCTGGCTGTTTTGTCAACATAGAAAGCTATAAGATGTGTTACACTGATAAAGGTAAACCACGCTGTTAGCATAACGAGAAATGGCCAACAATCCTATACACTCTTTCCCTAATCTTGAAGTTACTGTTGTTATTAATCCACTGACATTGTAAACAACATCCACATATTTGAGTGCCACTGGGCAATGTAAAATCCATGCAACTTTTAGAGCCAGCATTACATTCAAAGAACCACTTAAAGGATTGATTCTTCTTATATATAACGCAAGGTCTTGTACCTAATGTATCACCCAGATTGTCGTAAAGAAACAATCTCCATTTTTTACTGATACATTCAAAAATGAAAAAAATAAAAATTAAGCCCAATCCAAAACATAAATGCTTGAAAAACTGAAAGTTTATTTTATTGTGTAAAAACACCAAGGTAAGTGCTTTTGTCTGGTAACAAGAGACTTCATCAGATAAACATCTATACTCACTATGCACTTTATATACCTTACCAAATACCCTCCCATGTCAATAAAGCAATTAAAAATGTTCAATAAAAATAAGTACAGTCATGATTTTTTAAAAGAATCCCCTGGGTTGTTGTTAAACCAAATTCTCTAACCAGTGCATTCCAATGTGAACCACTAAGCAGAAAAATAAAAGTATTGCATAAAAAAAATCCAAAAAATGTTTTTTCAGCAGTTTTGATGATTATTAATTTCTTTCATTCTAAATTAATTCACAGCTATCTTTTCTTTTAAAATAGGCTTGAGGGAGACCTGCTTGTTTAACCCTGGGGAAAGTAGGTATCAACCTAAGCTGCCATATCAACTCTTTCTTCATTAAAAAACCCTTTCAATTCACAACCCCTGGGATTCATTTTTACTGTTTAAAGTAGGATGTATTGTTTTCTCCCCTATCATTAGAGAAAGTGAGATGTGTAGTTCCTCTCCACAAATGGCTGCAGTTCTCGTGAATAGAGGGAACAATGGCAATAGTGGTGAAGGCGTTTAAATCGGAGGAGCAGCTATTTCTGAAAGAGGTGTTTATGGTCAGAATTTGATGGATTTGAAAGGTGTAACTCATGGAAATGGGCATACTAATGCTCAGGCAGTGTTTTTACATTTCAGAGTGAACTGATTTATACAGAATGAGAGCTTTAATTCTTTTATGGGGAGAGTTTTTTATGTTGTGTAGTGCAGCAATCCTTCATAAAACACTACATCTGCAGGATTTTTTAACAGGGTTCCACTGGCCATTTAAGTGTTTGTTTATTAATTTTTTAATTAAAGAAATAGAACATTGGCTGGCAATGCCACCTGTTCAAAGCAGTTGCATTTGCACTATCCTCCTCTTATGCTAGATATTGTCCCCGACAGCCACCTGTCATATCACAAAGAAGTAGTAAAATACAATGTTAGTATGGTCAATGTATGCCAAACAAAATTTGGAAAGCCTCTCAGTGAGTCCTCAAAAACTAGCAGCAGTAACAATCCTCCAACTTAACATGCCAAGAATATCCCAAATCATGTTGTGAAAATGAAACGTGATCTAGGATACACAAAGTACAGTGCCACATAAATCCTGGATACATAAAGTGCATTGCCACATACATTATGGTTTACATAAAGTACAGTGCCACGTACACCCTGGGATACATAAAGTGCATTGTCACATACACCATGGTGTACACAAAGTACAGTGCCACGTACATCCTGGGATACATAAAGTACATTGCCACATACATCATGGTATACATAAAGTACAGTGCCACATACATCCTGGGATACATAAAGTACATTGCCACATACACTGTGATGTACATAAAGTACAGTACCACGTACATCCTGAGATACATAAGTACATTGCCACATACACCTTGGTAAACATAGAGTACAGTGCCATGTACATCCTGGGATACATAAAGTACATTGCCACATACACCGTGGTGTACATAAAGTACAGTGCTATGTTCATCCTGGGATACATAAACAGCAGTGCCATGTTTATCCTGGGATACAGAAAGTATAGTGCCACATATACCATTGATATACAGAAAAGTACAGTGCCATGTACATCCTAGGATACATAGGTTCATATGTTCATAGGTTTCATAGGTTTATACAAGGCTATCTGCCCTAAGGCATTTATAAGCCTAGCCTAAAGTTTTGTGGCTTACGCCACCCCTTATGTTAAAAAATACGGTGCCCATTAGTTTGCTGTGCCTCTGTCCAGCAGTGACACAGAGATGATTCCTGGGGTAAACCTATGATCTCCCATCCACCGGTCAAGATTTCTCTTGAACAGAGCCAGCGAGGTGCTCTGCCTCACATGGACCGGGATTTTATTCCACAGCATAGGGAGTCTCTGTGTGACAAATCTATCCCTCCAGCATGTCCTATTTATATCCGTGCTAAGGTTTAAGTCACTTGCTCTAGTGGATCTGGTAGATTTGGATTTTTTGAGGTGGAGCATGTCCATTAATTCCGGGTTGGACATGGCCTTGTATGTCAGGCACAGGTCACCTCTGAGCAGGCGGTATGCGACTGAATAGAGCTGGAGTTTCTTCAGTCTGGCAGCATATGACAGATTTTGGAGTCCCTTTATCCTTTTGGTGAGGAACTTTTGGGGTCTCTCCAATTGCTGCAGGTGTCGGGTGAGATACATCCCGAATGGGGCATTGTACTCGATCATTGGTCTGATAAGTGAAGAGTACAGGGGAACAATGACCTCACTTGATCTGGATGTGAATCCCTTCATGATCAGGTGGGCAATGTAGAAGGTCTTTCTAACCACTTTAGCAATGTAAGTGTCAAAAGAAAGGCCACTGTCAACCTGGGTCCCCAGGTCCCTGATAACCTCTTCTGTGCTCAATGGATTGCCACCTATATGGTAGCTTGGGGTTACCTTGTTTTTCCCGAAGGGTATGACTATACATTTTTTGGCATTTAACTTCAGGCCATGGCTCTGGCACCAGTTATCAGTTTCCGTGAGACCCCTCTGAAGGATATCTGTGTCCGATGTACTTTCCACTATGGCGCCCAGTTTGCAGTCATCTGCAAACTTTGTCAGCCATAGTCCTCCTATGTTTGCCTGTACTTCTGAGAAGTAGATGCCGAACAACAGGGGGCCAAGGACTGAGCCCTGTGGGACACCACTTGTGACTGGCTTGAAGTCTGACATGGCGCCAGCAACTCTAACCCTGTGGGTTCTGTCCTTTAGCCAGTTTGCAACCCATCTTGTGACATACGGGTTTACATTTAAGCTGGTAAGTTTCTCTATAATACCTGAGTGGGGTATTGTGTCGAAAGCTTTTGCAAAGGTCAAGGTAGGCTGTATGGACTGCCTTTCCCTCATCAATGGCCTTGGTGACTGTTTCGAAGAAGTCGACCAAGTTCAAAAGGCATGATCTGCCCTTGACAAAGCCAAACTGGGTCGGGTCCAATGTCTGCAAGTCCCCTATGTCTTTGTTTATGAGTTCCATTATGATCCTCTCCATAGCTTTGCAGACCAGGCTTGTTAAGCTTATGGGGCGGTAATTACCAGGGTCCATAGAGGTACCGCCTTTGTGGAGTGGGACCACAGTTGCCGTACGCAACTCCTTTGGCATGTATCCTGTGGTAAGGCTAAGATTAAACAGCTGCCTTATATGCGGGTTTAGTTCCTTGTTGAGTTCGTGTAGCACACAGCCGGGGACACCATCCGGTCCCATTGATGCTGTGTTTTTAGCTTTAGAGAGAGCAGCTTTCACCTGCGCATTTGAGATGTCTGGGAGGCTACACTCCGCTGGGATAGTTATCTCTCCTTTTGGGGGGGAGAGGGGGGTGAAGTTTGCACTGAACCTGTCTGCCAGTATGTTGGCAATGTCTGTGGACATAAACTACAATGTCATGTAGACCCTAGAAAACGTAAAGTACAGTGCCATGTACACCCTGATATACATAAATTAAAATGTCATATACACCCTAGAAAACATAAAGTACATTGACATGTACACCCTGGGAAACCTAAAGTACAGTGCCATATGCACCCTTGTGCAGCAACAATTTCTCATTTATAGTCCTTAAATATAGTTTCAGCCTTAGAGGGATGCATGACACATATTGACTCAGATTCTGAAGCAGAATAGTGAGAGTGGATGGCCTCCATCACACTGCTTTCACTACTCTGAACAGTAATAGCAAATCCACTCCCTCAGGTTGCCATCATCTGGGGGCAGGATTCTCCAAGTACAGTGCAGAAATATTGAAGTGAATGGAGGCCCACTGTGCCCAGACAAAATAATTTGATTCAGAAACATTTTATGTTAATGAACAGTATTACCTCACCTAAGCATAATACCAAAGCTGTCAAAGGACTCACCAGGCTTGCAAAGTCAGGCCAATGCTCCCAGGCAGAACAGCTCCATATGCATGATGGAATATATATATATATATATATATATATATATATATATATATATATATATATATTTTGCAGGAAGACTGCAGTACCAGCTTTGTCCTACAGGTGGAGGAGCATACCAGTGTGGCCAGTCTGTGGCACAGCTCATTTGTAGGACATACAAGTGAATACAGGCATGAAGTCCAACACAGCCAGCATGCCTTTATTCAACACATCTAGGAAGAGAGTTGTGAAAGTGGGGCCATCGACCTAGCAAGTAAAGCAATCTTTTTTTAAACCACAGTAAAATGAGCCATCTCCCAAGGTATTTTGTGAATGGTTTAGACCACCCACTATAGTCCATTCATGTGGGTCCAGCTTCTCTTCTGGTACTGCCTACATACCCTAAATGGGGATTGGTAGAGCCCTGACTTTTGGAATTATGACTGAAGTAACGCCCACAGTTGGCTTTTGGAATCTTGTCCACTGTCTGTTTCAGAATTTTGTACCCCTGATATACAATATTTGCATTTATAAACAATACTGATCAGATACATAAATGTAAAAACAGTAAAGTCTGTTTCTGTCAGACTTACAAAATAATTTTTTATACAGACAAGTTTGAGACACATCAACGATTTACTGAAGAACTAAATATTTTTGGAAAGCATGCCAACTCTTAATTCTTCAATTACTTGTCAACACCTTAAATTTTGTTTATTTAACATTTGTTTACCGGGAAAGTCTGACTTGGAGTTAAGCCAATTTTCAACATGAGAAGAAACCAGAGCACCTGGAGGAAACCCACATGAACGCTGGGAGGACATACAAACTCCGCACAGAAGGTACTCCAGCCGAGAATTAAACTAGAGAACCTCTTGTGGTGAGGTGACAATGCTACTGTTGTACCACTGCACCATTTAAATCATTTAAGACCTGCATTTCTGTTGTATTTTTACATTTCATGACCATTTACTGTTTTGTTTCTTTTTACATACCTTTTACATCAAGTAATTTATAGTAGATTCACTGTGGCTCTACTGGAACTGCAGTCTGGAGTAGCATATCCCTTGTGCTTTCTAAGCGTATGTTAGACTGATGTTCCTATTACATAAAATTGTTCCACAGACAGTAGAACAGATAAAGACCACTCCTGCTGGTGTTGAAGATATTTCCCGCTACTCTTCATTCCCTCCTCCAATTCTTTAACCAGTCCTTATGTCATTACATTTATAGAACAAAAATAGACAGAGCCAGCAAACAGTGTCCAAAATAAGATTGTAATGAATGTTAAATCATTACAGAAAAAACAAACCGGTTTCGGCAGGAAACCACAGCCTTCATCAGTGTTGGTTACATACATAATGGTGAACAAAGGTATATATACACCCACATATAAAATCATTATTAATTAATTAGATTCAATCAGAGGTTTTCATTGAGACCAGGTGGGAATAATCCCCCTAGTTTGATTGTCCACTTTGTTTCTTTAGTATTAAGAATGGAGTGTAAACCAGTTTTGTTGTGCTTACTGCCAGCGATTTTATCAATAATGATGAAGGTAAATTTAGCAGAAGCATGTTCTAAGTGATGTTTGTACAAGGCATTGTTTTGCCTTTTGTTCTTGATGTTACTAATATGTTCAGAAATCCTGATTTTGAGTGGTCTAGATGTTTGTCCTACATAAAATGAGCCACAATGACAGGTGGCTAAATAAATGACCCAGTCAGTACTACAGTTTGCAAAAAACCTCAAATCATAAACTACTGGGCAGTTTCTGCTTGAAAATTGTTTGGACTTATTGATCTTGTCGCAATTAATGCAGTGTCCACAAGGATAGCAACCTGTCAAGGGTTCCCCTATTAGTGTAGTTTGGATGGTGTTAGAATCCTGGAGCCTGTACCCATGTTTAAAATGATTGAAAAAGAGGCCCAAATTCTCGCCCTTCCGAAAGGAAAAAAGACATTTATCTGGTATGAAACTAGTTATATCTGGGTCATATTTGAGAATATTCCAATGTCTGTGCACACTATCTATCAGATGATTGGAATTCCTAGCATATGTGGTCGTGAATCTTAAGATAGGATCTTTGTTCCGTTCATGCTTATTATATTTTAACAGATTGTCTCTATCATAGGACTCAACCATATTACTGGCAGCTAGAACATAGCCCATACCATATCCCCTGGTTTTAAATCTGTTGATAAGGTCTTTCCTATGAGTTTGATAAGAAGAATCATTTGAACAAATACGCTTGGTTCTAATAAATTGGGATTTGGGAATGTTACGTATGACATGTGGTGGGTGAAAACTAGAGGCATGGAGAATGGTATTGTACTCAGGGTGTTTTCTAAAAACCTCAGTAGATAATGTGTTGTCAGCTAGCTTGGTCACAGCAACATCCAAAAAAGTAATGTGTTGATAGTCATACTGAACAGTAAATACCAGGCCCCAGATGTTGTTGTTTAAATATGTGAGAAATTCATGTAACAAATGTATTTCACCCATCCAAACCAACCTGCAATCGTCAAGGTAGCGTCTCCAGATGTCTATATATGGTAAAAATATATTAGTCGTGTACAAACATCACTTAGAACATGCTTCTGCTAAATGTACCTTCATCATTATTGATAAAATCGCTGGCAGTAAGCACAACAAAACTGGTTTACACTCCATTCGTAATACTAAAGAAAAAAAGTGGATAATCAAACTAGGGGGGTTATTCCGACCTGGTCTCAATGAAAACCTCTGATTGAATCTAATTAATTAATAATGATTTTATATGTGGGTGTATATATACCTTTGTTCACCATTATGTATGTAACCAACACTGATGAAGGCTGTGGTTTCCTGCCGAAACCGGTTTGTTTTTTCTGTAATGATTTAACATTCATTACAATCTTATTTTGGACACTGTTTGCTGGCTCTGTCTATTTTTGTTCTATATTCTATGTTTGGTGAGCCGTGCAATTGCCCTACGTGCTGTTGTATTGTTCTTCTGATTTGCTGCCTTTTGTCAACAGCTGGGGGCCAGTGTTCTTTGAGAAAATAATAAGAATTATCCAGTCACTATTTATACATAGGTGACTCAGGTGACCAGTTTTAACTTCAGCAACCAGAGGTTTTCGTTTTACAGTCAGTTTGGCTATTGTTTGTTGAGCTGCCTATCTACTGTCTTCATATGGTTGTGAATCCAGGACATTACGGTCATTTTTGCCTCTAATTACAACGGAAATCCTATTGATGCGAGGTTTTCTGTTTCTACAGTTGGCTTTGGACTTTGTCTGCTGAGCTGCCCATTGGCTGTCATTTTACGGTTGTGAATCTTGGATATCACGGCAATTTTTGCCTTCAACCACAACGGAAGCCCTTTTTCCGTATTCCTTTTCAACGTTTGGTTTCTGAGTTCGCATCAGCACATACCGAGTACATCATTGATTCTGGTGCTGTAGGTTAGTAAGCGTTTAAGCTATCTTATTGAATTACGCTTACTATTGCATTGAAGCACAGGAGCGCAAGTGGTATTTCAACATTGATTGCACATTTGGTGTTAACATTCAGTGCTACGCTTACTTTATTAGCGTGCACTTTCATATTATGGGGTCTCCTTTTTTTGAATTGCCTGCATCTAAATGCTAGTATACTCGCATTGATGAGTCCTGCTTTATTCAACCTAGCCTGAATGCCTACAAGTTTGTTTGTCATCTGAATACAACGTTCCAGCATTCTTGGTTACCACCAGCTACGTTTCTTTTTCATGGACAAGTTTTGGTGTGATTTTTTTCTTGTGTTTATTGTGCCGAGCTAAATATTAGAGGTACATGGACAAAATCTGACTCCAGCTCACTTCCTCGTCGGGTGGACACCTTCTCGATATCATAACACGTGTGGCTTACATATTTTGAATCAGGGACACGCTGCATACCAATTTTGGTCGCATTATCTCGGACCAAATAATTCCTACTACTGGAATCCTTATCCCGGTACTTTTTCAACTTCCTTCCAGGAATTTGTGAGATTTATATCTCAAGGGGTCATATCTTTATTGACTGTTTAAACATTGTTTTTATATTACACAGTTGTATTAATTATACAATTCTGTATTGATATACAGTTTGGCTGTGACCAACATTCTATTCAATCACCATTCAATCAATTTTGTAGTGTTATGTTACATTTATTGATTCTTCAGTTAACAATGTCCTGATCTAATTTTTGCTATACTTATGAGGTGACAGTCTGTGTCAGGCAGTTGTACAGGTTTTGTGTCAATGTGTATCATACAGACTATTAATGGTTGGAAAACTCACTACTAAGCAAACTTCATGCATGGATCAATGAACATCTGTTTTTACATAGAACTATTTTCTTAAGCATTCATATATCTGAGTGGAACCAATGTGTTAAATATTTTGTATGCACTTCATTGGTTTCCACATGCCCTCTTTTCCCAATTGGTTTAATTTCATTTTTTCACTCTTCAAGCCCGAAACAGTTTATTTGGTTACACAGTATTGTATATTAATTGGTCTGCTGTTTGGTGGATACTCTGGGTTATCTCAATAGTATTGACCCTTTCTAAGTATTCATTTGAGGGGCCACAGCCAGTAATATCCTTTTCACCATTTGGGCTGTAATTGTCCCCTTTATTTGAACTGACTCAGTATAACATTTGTTGTTGACTGATATTGTCAGTTACTATCCACAGATATGGACTTCACTTCCTTTATAACAGGTCTATCCGCTGACAGGGAGGACCTGAGGATATTTGGTCTTGGTCACAATTTATCTGATAGAACTCAGACTATGGATCAGAGCAATTCTAAAACTAAATGCACAGTAGCATTTCAGAATCTATTTGGTCATCTTAAAACACTACGATCCAATATCTGGCATTCGAAATTATTCAAGGCCTATTTGGCAAAGGGTATCACTCCCAGAGGGTTGAGAATACGGATTCAACCCTTGGTCTCTAATCCAGACCAGGAACTTATGGACCAGTGGTCCGCCATCCAGCAGCAAGCCTCTATTTCTTTTGTTGAAACCCTATCCAAATTTCATGACAGAATCATCGATTCTGAGATCCAAACAGTTTCGAGGCTTGTGGGTGAACTTAAACCTTTTGAAGGGGAAACATTTTTCCACACACAGTTAAATAAAGTAGCTAATGATCTCAAAATTTTAGAGGAACAATTACGGACTAGGAAGTTGAAAAAATTCCAGAGGGATGAAGGGGATTACCTTAGCAATAATCCTTTTGCAACCAACACCAAACAGGTTAGATTCACTCCTAGGGCTCAGAGAACCCCTAAGAGGAAAAGACCTCAGTCCATTTTGAAAAAAAACAGGTAATCCACCGGTATCTTCCACTGAAGAATTTTCATCTGGTACAGATAGTGAATTTCCAAGCATATCTAGGTCACCTTCCCCGAAACGAAATCCAAATACTGTCCCTTTAGATTTAAATATAAACGAGGGGGGAGAAAACACAGGAAGAATTACCAACATAGACAGTTTACTGAAAATGGTCATGGAGAATTAGATGTTTCATCAAACAGTAATGTGCTCAATCTATCTGATTTTGTATTATCCCCAACACAGCTGCTGGTCCTTAATAAACGGTTGTCTTGTGTACCAGGCTTCATGGTTTCTGAGGATTTGTTGGCTCAGGATGTTGCCTCCTTTTGTAGAATTTTGAACTTGAGATTATTTTTTGGGGATTCTGGGCATGACATGGACGAACGATTCACATACCACAAATCATCTTTTGTTCCACCTATGCATCCACTGGTACAACAGTTTCAAAAAAACGTTCTCAATGACCTCCATTTTTTCGGTTCTGATATTCAATTTAAATCCAACAATATTTCTCGAGCTGAACGTGAAGCAATTTTTGAACTACAGAATAACAATAACATTGTCATCATTCCTGCTGATAAGGGGGGTGCAGTTGTGATCTTGAACTGGTGTGCTTATAACAAAGAGGCTAATAGACAGTTGTCTGATCCTAAATATTATTCCCTGATGGGGATTGATCCTACACCCAGGTTTCAAACACAAATAGAGGAATTTATACATTGGGCTAGGGATGAATGCATCATAACCTATGACACTGCACAACAACTTATTGTCAAGGATCCATCCACTCAATATATATATTTCCTGCCAAAGATTCATAAGGATCCTTTATCCCCTCCAGGCAGACCAATTGTTTCTGGAAGGGGCTATATTACAGAACCTCTTTCACTGTTCCTTACTAAACATCTCAAACCATTACTGGGTATGATAAGATCAAGATTACATGACACCACCAGTTTTCTTCAGATTGTTTCTGGCAGCCAACTTGAGGAAGATTGGTTACTGTGTACCCTAGATGTTTGCGCTCTATACACCAACATTCCACACGAATCTGGACTTGAGGCCCTGGCTTTTTGGCTGAATAAGGCCGATTTATATCCATCTACTTTCAATTCCTTTTTGATAGAATCAGCCAGATTGGTCCTCACCAGTAATGTTTTCTCTTATTTGGACAAATGTTACTGGCAAGTTAAGGGTACAGCCATGGGGGCATCCTTTGCCCCCATTTATGCGGATCTCTTTATGGCTTTCGTGGAACTCCATACTATTTATGACTCCACGACTAATATATTTTTACCATATATAGACATCTGGAGACGCTACCTTGACGATTGCAGGTTGGTTTGGATGGGTGAAATACATTTGTTACATGAATTTCTCACATATTTAAACAACGACATCTGGGGCCTGGTATTTACTGTTCAGTATGACTATCAACACATTACTTTTTTGGATGTTGCTGTGACCAAGCTAGCTGACAACACATTATCTACTGAGGTTTTTAGAAAACACCCTGAGTACAATACCATTCTCCATGCCTCTAGTTTTCACCCACCACATGTCATACGTAACATTCCCAAATCCCAATTTATTAGAACCAAGCGTATTTGTTCAAATGATTCTTCTTATCAAACTCATAGGAAAGACCTTATCAACAGATTTAAAACCAGGGGATATGGTATGGGCTATGTTCTAGCTGCCAGTAATATGGTTGAGTCCTATGATAGAGACAATCTGTTAAAATATAATAAGCATGAACGGAACAAAGATCCTATCTTAAGATTCACGACCACATATGCTAGGAATTCCAATCATCTGATAGATAGTGTGCACAGACATTGGAATATTCTCAAATATGACCCAGATATAACTAGTTTCATACCAGATAAATGTCTTTTTTCCTTTCGGAAGGGCAAGAATTTGGGCTCCTTTTTCAATCATTTTAAACATGGGTACAGGCTCCAGGATTCTAACACCATCCAAACTACACTAATAGGGGAACCCTTGACAGGTTGCTATCCTTGTGGGCACTGCATTAATTGCGACAAGATCAATAAGTCCAAACAATTTTCAAGCAGAAACTGCCCAGTAGTTTATGATTTGAGGTTTTTTGCAAACTGTAGTACTGACTGGGTCATTTATTTAGCCACCTGTCATTGTGGCTCATTTTATGTAGGACAAACATCTAGACCACTCAAAATCAGGATTTCTGAACATATTAGTAACATCAAGAACAAAAGGCAAAACAATGCCTTGTACAGACATCACTTAGAACATGCTTCTGCTAAATGTACCTTCATCATTATTGATAAAATCGCTGGCAGTAAGCACAACAAAACTGGTTTACACTCCATTCTTAATACTAAAGAAAAAAAGTGGACAATCAAACTAGGGGGATTATTCCCACCTGGTCTCAATGAAAACCTCTGATTGAATCTAATTAATTAATAATGATTTTATATGTGGGGGTATATATACCTTTGTTCACCATTATGTATGTAACCAACACTGATGAAGGCTGTGGTTTCCTGCCGAAACCGGTTTGTTTTTTCTGTAATGATTTAACATTCATTACAATCTTATTTTGGACACTGTTTGCTGGCTCTGTCTATTTTTGTTCTATAAATGTAATGACATAAGGACTGGTTAAAGAATTGGAGGAGGGAATGAAGAGAAGGAAATATCTTCAACACCAGCAGGAGTGGTCTTTATCTGTTCTACTGTCTGTGGAACAATTATGTAATAGGAACATCAGAAAACACCCTGAAAGCACAATATGCTTCTCCAGACTGCAGTTCCAGTAGAGCCACAGTGAATCTACTATAAATTACTTGATGTAAAAAGGTAATTTAAAAGAACAAAACAGTAAATGGTCAAATGATTCTTCTTATCAAACTCATAGAAATGCAGACCTTATCAACAGATTTAAATGGTGCAGTGGTACAACAGTCTCACCACACCTCACCACAAGAGGTTCTCTAGTTTAATGAGTACCAGCGGATATGGTATGGGCTATGTTCTAGCTGCCAGTTGAAAATATGGTTGAGTCCAAGTCAGACTTTGAGACAATCTGTTAAAATATAATAAGCATGACGGAACAAAGATCCTATCTTAAGATTCATGACCACATATGCTAGGAATTCCAATCATCTGATAGATAGTGTGCACAGACATTGGAATATTCTCAAATATGACCCAGACATAACTAGTTTCATACCAGCCAAATGTGGGCTTTCCTTTCATAATTCCAAGAATTTGGGCTCTACCAATCCCCATTTTAAACATGGGTATGTAGGCTACCAGAAGAGAAGCTAACACCATCAAATGGACTAATAGTGGGTGGTCTAAACCATTCACAAAATACCTTGGGTTGCTATTTTTGTGGTTTAAAAAAGATTGCTTTACTTGCGACAAGGTCGATGTCCCAATTTTCACAACTCTCTTTATGATTTGAGGTTGTTTGCAAACTGTAGTACTGACTGGGTCATTTATTTAGCCACCTGTCATTGTGGCTCATTTTATGTAGGACAAACATCTAGACCACTCAAAATCAGGATTTCTGAACATATTAGTAACATCAAGAACAAAAGGCAAAACAATGCCTTGTACAGACATCACTTAGAACATGCTTCTGCTAAATGTACCTTCATCATTATTGATAAAATCGCTGGCAGTAAGCACAACAAAACTGGTTTACACTCCATTCTTAATACTAAAGAAAAAAAGTGGACAATCAAACTAGGGGGATTATTCCCACCTGGTCTCAATGAAAACCTCTGATTGAATCTAATTAATTAATAATGATTTTATATGTGGGGGTATATATACCTTTGTTCACCATTATGTATGTAACCAACACTGATGAAGGCTGTGGTTTCCTGCCGAAACCGGTTTGTTTTTTCTGTAATGATTTAACATTCATTACAATCTTATTTTGGACACTGTTTGCTGGCTCTGTCTATTTTTGTTCTATAAATGTAATGACATAAGGACTGGTTAAAGAATTGGAGGAGGGAATGAAGAGTAGCGGGAAATATCTTCAACACCAGCAGGAGTGGTCTTTATCTGTTCTACTGTCTGTGGAACAATTTTATGTAATAGGAACATCAGTCTAACATACGCTTAGAAAGCACAAGGGATATGCTACTCCAGACTGCAGTTCCAGTAGAGCCACAGTGAATCTACTATAAATTACTTGATGTAAAAGGTAAGTAAAAAGAAACAAAACAGTAAATGGTCATGAAATGTAAAAATACAACAGAAATGCAGGTCTTAAATGATTTAAATGGTGCAGTGGTACAACAGTAGCATTGTCACCTCACCACAAGAGGTTCTCTAGTTTAATTCTCGGCTGGAGTACCTTCTGTGCGGAGTTTGTATGTCCTCCCAGCGTTCATGTGGGTTTCCTCCAGGTGCTCTGGTTTCTTCTCATGCTGAAAATTGGCTTAACTCCAAGTCAGACTTTCCCGGTAAACAAATGTTAAATAAACAAAATTTAAGGTGTTGACAAGTAATTGAAGAATTAAGAGTTGGCATGCTTTCCAAAAATATTTAGTTCTTCAGTAAATCGTTGATGTGTCTCAAACTTGTCTGTATAAAAAATTATTTTGTAAGTCTGACAGAAACAGACTTTACTGTTTTACATTTATGTATCTGATCAGTATTGTTTATAAATGCAAATATTGTATATCAGGGTACAAAATTCTGAAAAAGACAGTGGACAAGATTCCAAAAGCCAACTGTGGGCGTTACTTCAGTCATAATTCCAAAAGTCAGGGCTCTACCAATCCCCATTTAGGGTATGTAGGCAGTACCAGAAGAGAAGCTGGACCCACATGAATGGACTATAGTGGGTGGTCTAAACCATTCACAAAATACCTTGGGAGATGGCTCATTTTACTGTGGTTTAAAAAAAGATTGCTTTACTTGCTAGGTCGATGGCCCCACTTTCACAACTCTCTTCCTAGATGTGTTTGCAAACTGTAGTACTGACTGGGTCATTTATTTAGCCACCTGTCATTGTGGCTCATTTTATGTAGGACAAACATCTAGACCACTCAAAATCAGGATTTCTGAACATATTAGTAACATCAAGAACAAAAGGCAAAACAATGCCTTGTACAGACATCACTTAGAACATGCTTCTGCTAAATGTACCTTCATCATTATTGATAAAATCGCTGGCAGTAAGCACAACAAAACTGGTTTACACTCCATTCGTAATACTAAAGAAAAAAGTGGATAATCAAACTAGGGGGGTTATTCCCACCTGGTCTCAATGAAAACCTCTGATTGAATCTAATTAATTAATAATGATTTTATATGTGGGGGTATATATACCTTTGTTCACCATTATGTATGTAACCAACACTGATGAAGGCTGTGGTTTCCTGCCGAAACCGGTTTGTTTTTTCTGTAATGATTTAACATTCATTACAATCTTATTTTGGACACTGTTTGCTGGCTCTGTGTATTTTTGTTCTATAAATGTAATGACATAAGGACTGGTTAAAGAATTGGAGGAGGGAATGAAGAGTAGCGGGAAATATCTTCAACACCAGCAGGAGGGGTCTTTATCTGTTCTACTGTCTGTGGAACAATTTTATGTAATAGGAGCATCAGTCTAACATACGCTTAGAAAGCACAAGGGATATGCTATTCCAGACTGCAGTTCCAGTAGAGCCACAGTGAATCTACTATAAATTACTTGATGTAAAAGGTATGTAAAAAGAAACAAAACAGTAAATGGTCATGAAATGTAAAAATACAACAGAAATGCAGGTCTTAAATGATTTAAATGGTGCAGTGGTACAACAGTAGCATTGTCACCTCACCACAAGAGGTTCTCTAGTTTAATTCTCGGCTGGAGTACCTTCTGTGCGGAGTTTGTATGTCCTCCCAGCGTTCATGTGGGTTTCCTCCAGGTGCTCTGGTTTCTTCTCATGCTGAAAATTGGCTTAACTCCAAGTCAGACTTTCCCGGTAAACAAATGTTAAATAAACAAAATTTAAGGTGTTGACAAGTAATTGAAGAATTAAGAGTTGGCATGCTTTCCAAAAATATTTAGTTCTTCAGTAAATCGTTGATGTGTCTCAAACTTGTCTGTATAAAAAATTATTTTGTAAGTCTGACAGAAACAGACTTTACTGTTTTACATTTATGTATCTGATCAGTATTGTTTATAAATGCAAATATTGTATATCAGGGGTACAAAATTCTGAAACAGACAGTGGACAAGATTCCAAAAGCCAACTGTGGGCGTTACTTCAGTCATAATTCCAAAAGTCAGGGCTCTACCAATCCCCATTTAGGGTATGTAGGCAGTACCAGAAGAGAAGCTGGACCCACATGAATGGACTATAGTGGGTGGTCTAAACCATTCACAAAATACCTTGGGAGATGACTCATTTTACTGTGGTTTAAAAAAAGATTGCTTTACTTGCTAGGTCGATGGCCCCACTTTCACAACTCTCTTCCTAGATGTGTTTGCAAACTGTAGTACTGACTGGGTCATTTATTTAGCCACCTGTCATTGTGGCTCATTTTATGTAGGACAAACATTTAGACCACTCAAAATCAGGATTTCTGAACATATTAGTAACATCAAGAACAAAAGGCAAAACAATGCCTTGTACAAACATCACTTAGAACATGCTTCTGCTAAATGTACCTTCATCATTATTGATAAAATCGCTGGCAGTAAGCACAACAAAACTGGTTTACACTCCATTCGTAATACTAAAGAAAAAAGTGGATAATCAAACTAGGGGGGTTATTCCCACCTGGTCTCAATGAAAACCTCTGATTGAATCTAATTAATTAATAATGATTTTATATGTGGGGGTATATATACCTTTGTTCACCATTATGTATGTAACCAACACTGATGAAGGCTGTGGCTTCCTGCCGAAACCGGTTTGTTTTTTCTGTTATGATTTAACATTCATTACAATCTTATTTTGGACACTGTTTGCTGGCTCTGTGTATTTTTGTTCTATATTCTATGTTTGGTGAGCCGTGCAATTGCCCTACGTGCTGTTGTATTGTTCTTCTGATTACATTTATAGGACATGTTCTGCACCCAGAACAGCACCTACTTCCCGCCCCTCTTAAAGGCATATACATAAATATAGGGATACCTTCTGCACATGAATGCACACACACAATTCCTAAACCATCAGTCTCCATTTAAACACTTTTTTTTCTTTCCTCTCTTATATTTACAAACTACCCACAGTGATTAAAACTTACCCTACCCACCTTGGCTATCTACTCCGACCACCTCATACTCCTACCCCAGTGTTCTAGCTCTCTACAAACCTACATTCAGTGTTTCTCTCCTGTTTTATTACCTTTCAAATTACCGTACATCACTTAATCTGGTACACATTTCTCCCACTATGTGCTCCACCTCTAGTCATTCAAATCACCCCACTTCACCGCTAGTTGCTTCCAGTATATACAAAGACTCACCCAATCTTTATTTCATATTCAAATTACTAAACCTTCACACCTACCACACCAAAATAAAACTAATTGTTACAGTTAAACCCAAACATATACATTTTCTCTCCCTTACCACTCTGTGGGAATATTTATCCCAACTCCGGCCCCAACTCCCATCCTGACTCCTAATCCCAAGCCAACCCTCCCTACTCAGCCCATCCAGCTCCTTCCAAAACAAGGACCACACCAAAACCAGCAAAACTCAACCTCCCCATCTCAAACTCACCCAAACAGCTTACATTTATTTCCCTGAATACTCGTAGCATTTATAATAACATTTCAGACCTCCATGTTTGGCTTTCCCACAACACACCAACAATTCTTGCCATAACAGAAACATGGCTAAAACACTGCATACATGACTCTGAAATATCACTCCCTTGTTATAACGTCATCAGGGCTGATAGAACTAAAGAAAAAGGTGATGGAATAGCTTTACTATACCCTGATTATTTGTTTTATTTAACATTTGTTTACCGGGAAAGTCCGACTTCGAATGAAGCCAATTTTCAGTGGATGCCCGGGGAGAAACACTACAGACACATGTCTTTGTAACATGGGAGGATACAGGTGTACCCAGAGAAAACCCACAGGAATGCAGGGAGGACATGCAGACTTCACACAGAAGGCACTCCAGCCAAGCATCAAACCAGAGAACTTCTTGCTGTGAGGCAACAATGCTATCGCTGCACCACTGCACCATCCAATCCATTTATCTTGAAATCCTACTCTAAATTAACCTATTCCCAAATTCCATAATGCTGAATTCATAGTCTCCCATCTTAAACTAAATAAGCATAAGCAACTACGTCTTATATTATTCTATATTCCTCAAGATAATAATACCCAACCCTTAAAAACATCTTAAACTGCATCTCACATACAGTTTCTAATGAAAAGCTAATCCTAGGTGATGTTAATTTGGATTGGCAGATTATCTCCAGAAAATATCCATCAACCTGCCTAAACCTATTTGGATTGAATCAGCTCATTTCCTCCTCCACACGTTATAACTATCCCAAAAACAGTGTCTCAATTCTCAACTGGATATCTGTGTCCGATTCCATTAAGTATGTCTCCATTGACACCCTCTCTGATTCCCCTCAGTGATCACCTCCCTGTACATGCAGTCAGACTCAGTGCCCGTGTCTAACAACACTTATTTAGAACTTCCCATAACTTCACTAATTTAATCCTGATACATTTACCAGAATTCAAAGCTCCTTTAACTGGTCTATCCTGAAAAATATTCCACTCAGTGAAGCTGTACACAAAACCACTTCAACAAGAACAAAATAAATAAATAAATAAATAAATAAATAAATAAATAAAGAATAACCCTACTCTTTGGTTATCTACTGAAAGCAGGCACCTACTGTATGAAAGAGACAGGGCATTGAAAGAGTGGTTAGAATAGATCTCCCCAAAACCTACAACACTTTAAAGAAGTATATAACTGTGTATAACTGTTGGGGATTAGATGGCAATAGGTCAAAAATTGGGTATATTATTGTCGTTGCCCCCTTTGTGAAGGGGAATAATAAAGGCCTTTTTCCAAAGTTGGGGTACATGGCTTCCTTGGATTGACCGATTTATTAGAATACAGATGGGGCAATGGCTTCTGCAGATGTCTTTAAAAGTAGGAAGGAATATTATCAGGGTGTTGGTGCCTGGTTTCAAGTTATGGAGAATTTTTTTGTAGTAGATATAGGGATGGGTTTCATAGAGAAGGAAGGATTAGGGAGGTGGAAGTGCTTGAGTAGGAAGAGATAGGGGAAGACAGAGGTGAGCATGTAGGATTATTAGTGAAGGATGATGTTAGTTTGCTTATGGAGTCAGTAAAGAGTTAAATTGGGTGGCTAAGCTCATGTCAGAGGCATTTGGATTGGGGCAGGGGTTTTCCTTAATACCTAGGTTAAAGAGGGAGGTGATACCATCCCAGAATCTTTTAGAGTTAGTCTTATGGGTATTTTGGAGTATGGAGAAGTAGGATTTATGGTCTGATGTAATAAGTTTTATAACTCTATTACAAAGTATTTTGTATTCATTAAGGGAGATGGTAGTTTTATTTTTCTGGTGGCATTTCCAAGCTTTATCTCAGAGACGCATGACAGCTACAGTATCTTTGGTTAATCAAGGGATGGTGTTACTTTTAATTCATTTTGTTTTCAAAGGGCCAACTGTCTAAAAGGTTTAAGAATGTTGTGTTAACGTAGGTAGTGGCATTTTCTAAGGAGAGCGTTTGTAGAGGGCTCCAGTTTATATGTTTTAGTGTACTGAAGAAGGTATTGGGGTTGAAGTTTTTTAGGGAGCATGTGGAAATATAGGAATGAGACAGTTGTAAGGAGAAGGAAAGGTGATGAGCAAAAGTGGGAAATTGATCACTAAGAGAGTCGGGGAGGGTACCACTATCGTTCATGTAATGTGGGCGAGAGACCAGAATCCAGTCAAGGGTGCTTCCAGAGGAATAGTCCTTGGAAGGTCTGGTTGTGGAATTGATTAGCTGAGTGAAGTTGTAAAGTTTATGTTTAGGGAGTTTGTAGGAGATTGAATGTTGGTCCAGTTGATATTTACATCACCTAGGATTATAGTCTCATTTGGTAGTGTTGGTGGAGAACCAGGAGAGAATATCTTCAATGATAGGGAGGATGAATAGAGGAGAGTGACTCCACCACCTTTTTGTGAGTTCTGTGTTTTCTAATGATACAGTAGTTGGGAGGTATTATATCAGAGTCCTTTATGTGGGGTTTCAGCCATGTTTCAGAGATGGACAGGATATCTGGCTGATTATGGAGAAGCCAGGCATGGAGGTTGGGGATTTTGTTACATATGCGTTGAGCGTTCAGTGATGTAATAAAGAGGGATTTTCCTGTTGAAGGGGGAGTAAGGGGGGCATTTGAATTGTAATGGGGGGACGGGTCAGGGTTAGGGTGTGGATCACCAGAGAGAAGGATGGTAATCAGTTGGTGAATATGGAAAAAGAGGTATTTAGACTTCTTAATATCTAGTTTGAGAGTCGTGTTTTGTGGGAGTAGGGGTAATTAGGGTGTAAGTAGAGTATTTGTAAGTTGAGATGAGTTTGTAGGGGAAAAGTAAACAGAGAAGAAGAAGTATAGATGGGGGATGTGGAGGTTGTAGAGTGTTTGTGTTGTATGGGAAGTAAACTTGTATGAAAAGGGGGAGAGTGATTGGTATTCAGAGGCCTGGTGAGATAGCTTAGATAGGATAAGGTGAGAAGAAGTATTGGAGTTATGAATGAGGTAGGTTTTGTAGACATGGTGTTTATTTAGAAACTGAGATGAGGGAGAATATTGAATTGAGTGGGTGGTGGAACGGGATGTCCCAAGTATGGTTAGATGTTGTGTGGTAGTGAGGGGAGTGGGACTGAGAAGCTATGGGGTGGAGGGGGAAGGAATTATTATTGGTAGAGGATGAGATATGTTTATAGGGCTATGACGGAGTGGGTGTGGTGTTGTGAGTATAAGTGTAGAGGTCCTGGGCCCAGGTGGCATTTGGGGGCAGGGCAGGGGAGCGGAGTGAGCCTGAAGGGCAAATGGAGCGGGTAGAAACACCCTCGGCAGAAGTGAGCAGACAAAAGAAAAAGCATCAGTGAAAGTAGGTAAAAGGTCAGCGCACATTTATTTGTAGTTACTGTTGGTTGGAATTGGAGTGTCAAGAGTAGATAGAAGTAGGGTTAGTGGTACTTACTTTTAATTTATTTCAGTAGCTGATAATGTTGCCAGAAGTTAGAAGGATCCCTAGAGTTAGCAAGCAGTAAAACGCTTGAACAGGCTGTGTTGTTAGGCAAGCAGGGGAGTTATGGTCCTCTGCTGTCACCTAGTGGGGAAAATATGGAAGCACAACAGATTAGACAGGAGAGTGAGGGGTAGTCCCTATGAGTGTGCACGCAGCTAGGGTTCGCTTAACACAAGCCAAGAAATAAAATACGAGGGCTTATACAGTAATCAAAATTGTGAATAGGGGGCAGTAAAAACCCCGTGGGAGCTTACATGCACTTAGCAGCAAAGACACACTTTTCTTATCTGGGAAAATTAAACTTGATCCAAGCGATATGTTCAGTGTCTCTCTGGGACTTTATAGGTTCCTGGACAGCAGGGAGTTGAGACTGAGTGGGCTGGAAGAAAAAAACAGCAAAAGAAAGGGAGAGTTATTGCCTGTGAGTGTAAGAAGAAAGTGAGAGTATGCAGAGTGAAGATGGAGAGTGTGGGTGAGAGAGAGGGGAGGGGAGGGGAAGGTATGAGAGGGACAGTGAGGTAAACTCACATTGAGGAGTAAACCTCTTACTAAATTGGTCTTTAAACCCTAAAAAATAATTCTGCTTTTCTATTAATAATATAATCCACCCTGAAACATTTCCTACTCCTAATCCTGGCCCAAATTATATGCCCCCCTGAAATAACTGCTCCATTTAACACACATTTTATAGAAAGCATTAAAAGCCTTACTAAAGATTTTGTTCCCAACAATTCTGGTATGCCCTCTCCTCAGACAGCAAACACCCCTTATTTCCCCCTAAAATCCATCCCAATCTCCAAAACATCAAAGCACTACTTCTTAAACTGAAACCCTGTTCTCCTTCAGTAGATAATCTCCCAGCAGAATACCTCAGGCTGGCTGCCAGTTGCATAGCCTATCCTGTGTGTTTTCTAATTAACAGATCTATCAAAGAATCTTAAGTTTCTTCTCTATGGAAACAATTTGCCAATATACATGTTCATTAAGTAGGAGACACTTACAGCAACTGGAGAGACCACAGAGGTTTATTACTAAGAGAATTCTGGGCCTCTAGCGCATGACATACATGGAAAGACTGAAAGCCCTGTCATTGTACTCTGTATCATACAGGCTGCTGAGAGGTGAGCTGTGCCTGGCATACAGAGCAGTCTGGGACCCTGCCCAAATGGAACTGCTGCACGTCTGCAAATCTAAAGGGACAAGAAAAACTCACTCCAGGGGATCTCAACCTAGCCTGTGACATTAACAGAACATTCTGGACAGACAGCTATATCTCCCAGCAATTACCACTCCTCAGGAATAAGCTTCCACTCCATGTGAAGCAGAGCTCCTCAATGAACCTATTCAAGCACAACCTAGACAACTGATGGGTGGCTATAAATTCACCCCAGGGGTGGCATCTATGTCTCTCATGGACAGGGGTAGCTGGTCCTGATCACAGAATCTCTCTGCTAACAACGACAGTCTAATTATGTAAATAAGAGTACTTGGGTTTTTACACAGCTAGGCTTGTAAAGGCCCTATGGCCATTAGCCTAGTAACCTCCTATGAACCTATCTTTATTTAAACAATTGCAGACCTATCACCACATTAACCCCTTTTCCCTTTATCAAAAATTCTGGAGAAGAGCATTCACAAGCAGCTTCTTCAACATATCTGTAAAAGCTGTCGACCCCCACACAGCATGGTTTTAGGCCCACACACAGAACCACCATGGCCTTATTAACTTTCACAGATACTCTAAACTAAGCCAGAGATGAAGGCAAACGTGTTTCCTCCTTGATCTCACTAAAGCTTTTGATAGAGTGTCTCACCAAAAAAATGCTGTACCAACTGTCTTCCCTCAGTCTATCACAACCCACACTACTATGGTTTAATGACTACTTAACCAATCACAAGCCACACTACTATGGTTTAATGACTACTTAACCAATCACAAGCCACACTACTATGGTTTAATGACTACTTAACCAATCACAAGCCACACTACTATGGTTTAATGGCAACTTAACCAATCACAAGCCACACTACTATGGTTTAATGACTACTTAACCAATCACAAGCCACACTACTATGGTTTAATGACAACTTAACCAATCACAAGCCACACTACTATGGTTTAATGACTACTTAACCAATCACAAGCCACACTACTATGGTTTAATGACAACTTAACCAATCACAAGCCACACTACTATGGTTTAAAAACTACTTAACCAATAGATACGCATCTGTTAAATGGCAACCCTTTTTCTCCCTCCCTTCCTTCTTGTAACAAAACATATGGGAATGACGTACTGGTAAGGGATGGATGTCAAAACACTGTGCCTGCAGGCTATGTCACATACCGGATGACAAAGTTGTGGATCAGTGCCAGACACCAGAACCACTGCAGTCAAGGATGTGCACTACATTGTCATTGCTGGAAATAAGTATATTTCAAATGGCAACAGAAGACACAGACTAAGATGAGTATTCATAGTCAGTTATGCAAATGCATTGAGCCTATCCATGATATTTGTGGATGCGTGCAGCTGAGCTATGATTCACAGAGGCTTTTTACGACAATGCTCGACGAACTTGAATGTGCCTATGCAAATATGCAAATAATAAGATGCAAATTAGGAATGACGTAAATCTTCATATTCTTTTTTTTTTTTTTAATGTATCATAAACAAAACTATATACACAATATATACAAAGTGCCAATGCCTTATATGGTGTGAATCTCAAATCTCTGGTCATCAATAGAGTTTATATAGTAAGGAGATCTCTCTCAATAGAGACAGTTATATTTAAGTTCTCTCTCAGTCATTCAAGCAAAGGAGTAAAAAAGAGAATTTCAGAGACTGATTTTTTCTAGTTTTTTACGCTGGCTATGGTAATCAATCTGTATAAATATATAAACAATTGCCACATTCCTAAAGCTACCCCAAGATAACTTCGGAAGCGATCGTGTTTGGTAATATAAATAAATAATAACTTAATTAGAGAGAAGACAATAAATTAAAATAAAGAAGATGACATGATAAGTTTGTTTCTATATAGATAGTAAATCTTCATGTTCTAATATAGTAGGTTTTACACCATTTGCTATTCATAGTCAGATTTTGCTGCTCTTCCAAGCTGATCACATTCTGCACTATATAAAGAAAAGCCCCTCCAGATCTAGCAGAGTTGCAGTAAATGAAAATGCTGTCACGCACTGTGAGTTTTGTTATTTCTAGGTCTGATTTGCTCACCTTGGCTGCTCCAAAACCACTTGCATCCTGCTCTCTGGCCAAGAAGGAGAAAATATAAGCAAAAGATTACTCATTATATTTTGGATAATTAGTAGATCCTTGATATGTTTAGAGTAGACATTTGCATTATAAGGGTCTTAGTGGGTATGTTTGACCCCCATGACGTACTGCTGGAATGTGTGGACTTCCTATCCCTGTGGACACCAAAGTATGTAAAGCCCTCACTATACTTGTTATGGGGACTTTCCAGAGACAGAGTGTGGACACACTGGGGATCTCGTAAGCTTCTGCTTTCAGGATACTGAAGCAATTCCTGGATATACTGTTGGAACATTTGGATCAGTATATCTATTTCCCAGTGTCACCTCGGGACAAAACTAGGACAATGCATATCTTTTATGGGCTGGTACATTTCCCTGAGGTACTAGGTGTGTTAGATTACAACCATGTTGCAATTAGGGACCCTCCTGGTTAACATGGGGAAATGGAACAACAGTAGGAAGGGATACCATTCCCTTAATTGTCAAATAGTGTGTGATGCATGAGGGATTTATCACCAGTGTCTCTGCCCAGTACCCTGGCAGAGCACTGTTCCCATATGTGGTACACCAGCTCTACCACCTCTTCATGTACAGTAGGATGGCTATTGTTTATCTTCAGGTAAGTGGATGATTTTTTTTACACTGTATTTAAGTAGTTATTCAAACTAAATGTATTGCTGAATACTTATCTTTTTTTTTTTGCTTTGTCTCCCCCCTTTTTCTTTTTTTTTTCAGGTGATGCTGCATATCCACTGCAGCCATGGCTCATGACAGCAAGGAGAAATCCAACTGCAGACACGTAACACATCCCTGCCAGAGACACATAACACATCCCTGCCCAGAGACACGTAACACATCCCTGCCCAGAGACACGTAACACATCCCTGCCCAGAGACACGTAACACATCCCTGCCCAGAGACACATAACACATCATTGCCCAGAGACACGTAACACATCCCTGCCCAGAGACACATAACACACCCCTGTCCAGAAACACATAACATACCCCTGCCCAGAGGCACATAACACATCCCTGCCCAGAGACACGTAACACATCCCAGCCCAGAGACACGTAACACATCCCTGCCAGAGACACATAACACACCCCTGCCCAGAGACACATAACACACCCCTGCCCAGAGACACATAACACACCCCTGCCCAGAGACACATAACACACCCCTGCCCAGAGGCACATAACACATCCCTGCCAGAGACACATAACACATCCCTGCCCAGAGACACGTAACACATCCCTGCCCAGAGACACGTAACACATCCCTGCCCAGAGACACATAACACATCCCTGCCCAGAGACACATACCACACCCCTGTCCAGAGCCATGTAACACATCCCTGTCCAGAGACACATAACACATTCCTGCCCAGAGACACGTAACACAACCCTGCCAGAGACAAGTAACACATCCCTGCCAAGAGACACATAACACATCCCTGCCCAGAGACACATAACACATCCCTGCCCAGAGACACATAACACACCCCTGCCCAGAGACACATAACACACCCCTGCCCAGAGACACATAACACACCCCTGCCCAGAGGCACATAACATATCCCTGCCCAGAGGCACATAACACATCCCTGCCCAGAGACACAGAACACATCCTTGCCCAGAGACACATAACACATCCCCACCCAGAGACACATAACACATCCCTGCCCAGAGACACGTAACACATCCCTGTCCAGAGACACGTAACACATCCCTGTCCAGAGCCATGTAACACATCCCTGCCCAGAGCCATGTAACACATCCCTGCCCAGAGACACATAACACATCCCTGCCCAGAGACACATAACACATCCCTGCCCAGAGACACATACCACATCCCTGCCCAGAGACACATAACACATCTCTGTCCAGAGCCGTGCAACACATCCCTGCCCAATGACACATAACATATCCCTGCCCAGAGATTCATAGATTCATAGATTAGTACTAAGATAACTGCCCTTGTGAGCCATTTTAAGCCTAGCCAATTATCCCTTGTTCATAGGTTCATAGGTTGGTACTAGGCTATCAGCCCTAGGGCCTATACAAGCCTAGCCATAACAATTCCCTGGCTATTTCTTCCCACACTATTTACTTCTCTGGACCCCTGTCTTGCAGGGTGATGGATGTGATCCCCGGGATGAATTTCCTTTCTCCCATCCAGTCATCAAGGTTCCTTTTGAAGAGGGTTAAAGAGGCACTTTGGTTGACATGTATGGGCAATCTATTCCAGAGTCTGGGGAGTCTCTGGGTCAGGAACCTATCCCTCCAGCATGTTTTGTTTATTGTGATGACAAGGTTTAGATCCCTGGAGTGTGTGGCTCTGAGGGATTGGGATTTCTTTAAGTGTAGCATGTCCAACACCTCTAGGTTTGACATAGCCTTGTATGTTAAGCAGAGATCGCCTCTGAGTAGACGATATGCGACAGAGTATAGCTGGAGTTTTTTTAAGGTGGTCAGCGTAGGCCATCTGCTTTAGGCCTGGGATTCTTTTAATGAGGTATTTCTGCGGCCTTTCAAGTTGTTGCAGATGTCTTGAGAGGTACATACCAAATAGGGCGTTGTATTCTATAATGGGTCTAATGAGGGATGAGTACAGTGGGACAATGATCTCCTTTTTTCTGGATGAAAAGCCCTTAGTGATGAGGTGTACCACACAGAAGGATTTCCTGAATGTTGTGGCGATGTGGTTATCGAAGGTGAGACCACTGTCCACTTGTGTCCCTAAGTCTCTCATCACACTTTCGGTGTTTAGTGTACTGCCACCTATATGGTAATTCACGAATACATGTTTTTTTCCCAAAGGGGATAACTATACATTTCTTGGCATTGAGCTTGAGCCCATGGCTCTGGCACCAAGCATCTGTTTCTGTAAGGCCCTTTTGTAGAGTATCCACATCATTTGGGGATTCAATAATGGCTCCCAGTTTGCAGTCATCTGCGAACTTTGTTAGCCAGAGTCCCTTAGTGTTGGCCTGTACTTCAGAGAAGTACTCAAACCCTTCACCTTGTGTTTGTAAGGCAAACGCCTTAACCATTAGGCCACCCTCCCAACCCATGTAACACATCCCTGCCCAAAGACACATAACACACCCCTGCTCAGAATCACTTAACACACCCCTGCCCAGAGACACATAACACATCCCTGCCCAGAGACACATTGCACATCCCTGCCTAGTGACACATAACACATCCCTGCCCAGAGAGACATAACACATCCCTGCCCAGTGACACATAACACATCCCTGCCCAGTGACACATAACACATCCCTGCCTAGTGACACATAACACATCCCTGCCCAGAGACACATAACACATCCCTGCCCAGAGACACATAACACATCCCTGCCCAGAGACACATAACACACCCCTGTCTCAATTTTCACAGGCATGATTTATTATGTGTATCTTACTTAGTGTTCAGGTGGAGATATAAATTGAAACATTTGTTTTTCAACAGATAGTATTTAATAGTTTGATGTTAGGCACGTATTAGATATGGTTTGTTTCTTTTTTTGAGCTTTCTTCTTGAAATAGTTAGCCTCTGAAAGCTGGCATGTATATTGATGGCGTTAAAGAACTTTATAAGTTCCATTTGTGTATGGAGTGTTTACACTCGCAACAGATTGCTACATGTTTGAAGCTGATAGCAGTTGTTTGCATCTTAGATGCCATCAGAGTGTATCTCATTTATTTGAATGAGAGCTATCTTTATTTATACCAAGAATGGACATATAAATTAATTTTAACATTTGGAAAGTAATTAGTTTTGTTTAGTTTTAATTAGCATTTTGCTTCATTATCTATGTTGAATATTAATTTATTACAAGAGTCATCCACTAGGGGCTTTGTAACAATGTGACAAGTTGTAGGTAGACTGTATGAGAGTGGAGTGCTTATTTAATACACTTGCAACAAATTGCTATATGTTTGAAGCTGATAGCAGTTGTTCGTACCTTACATGCAATTATAATATATCTCATTTATTTGAATGAGAGCTATTTTTTATGCCAACAATGGACATATACAATAATTTTAACGTTTGGAAATGAATTCATCCTGCCTAGTTTCACTCAGCATGTTGCTTCATTATTTATGTTGAATGTTAATTTATTTCAAGGTTTATCCACTAAGGGCTTTGTAATAATGTAACAAGTTTTAGGTAGACTGTGATGCAATGGCTTAAAACACTTTGATTGGTTGCCTTGTGCCTTTAAATGTTCTGTTACCAATGTGTTTTTATGGTCTGATTAAGCTATTCAGTGAAAGAGCTTACCGTATCTAAATAAACATGTTTTTTTATATTTTTATGACAGCAGTCATTTATTTGTTGCTGAGTTTGTGGACTGCAGTCATATTTTTACTTTTCATGACTTGTATATATTTTGTGGACAGTTTCACATTTATCCTCGCTGGCAAGGTGTTTTTAATTGACATTGTTATAACATGTCATTTGCTTATGACATATTTTGCTTTTTTTTTTTTTTTTATGCATTACTATTTTGATGTTTTATGTACCTGCCAGCTGTAGGAACGGTAAGCCATGTATCATTTTTTCTGTCTACCTTTCATTGATGGTGTACACACACTAGGTTTACAGGGGTGAAATGCTTAAATTTCCAAATTTGGCCCCTCAGCCCCCATTCCATTTAAAGAGATAGCTGTGTCTTTGAATCTGATTCACAGTAGTTCAAGATCAAATGAGTCACACACATCCCCTGTAGATAAGCTAAATGATGGTGCAAGTGATTGGGAGGAGGGGTACCAGGAGAACTGTACGTTGAGTTGGTCTGATGTCATGACCTAATTGATGCAGGTGATCCTGCTGTCACTGACCTGACAATTCTGTGTGACAGTAGTCATGACCTTGGATGTGAGGTTCTGCTATGAGTAGCTGAACACTGACATGACCTGTGTGAAATGTGTTGTCCTTGTTCACTTTGATTTCTGATATTACTGTACTGAGAAACAATGGTACTAGCATGTGATCTCCCCCCCCTTGCCATGTGCGGACAGTACCCCATTCTCTTCCCCATGCAAGCCTGACTCCTGCTTGATTTTGATATATCCTAACTAATGTATGAATGGAGGCAGCCACTAATGCTTGGTGTGTCACTGTATTATGCATCATTGTGATCATGGCATTACCCATACTCTGTGCCACTTCAAAGCAGTGCTGCAAATCATAACTCATACCCTGGAGGACTCTGACCATTTCCATCTGAGTCTCTGTGGCAGTGCTTTGAGCCCTAACAGTGTCATGGCACATTTCCTGGTGTGCAGCCAGTGATTTATGTGTTTCTTGGGGTAGCTGTAAGAAATTCCTGTACCTGTGCCCCTTTTGTAAAGGTGTCGTTGTGGACACTGTGGCCTCTGAATGTCTGCCATCGCCCTCAAAGTCTTCTGCTGGGATTGGAGATGCTGGTGTGGAGTTACAGGGGTGTTTCTGCTGTAGAGGTGTATGGGTGCTCCTCCTGTAGAGGTGCAGGGGTGCTCCTTTTGTAGAGGTGCAAGGGTGCTTCTCTTGTAGAGGTGCAAGGGCGCTCCTCCTGTAGAGGTACAGGGGTGCTTCTAATGTAAGGGTGCAGGGGTGCTCCACCTGTAGAGGTGCAGGGGTCCTCCTTCTGTAGAGGTGCAGGGGTGCTCCTCCTGTAGAGGTGCAGGGGTGCTCCTCCTGTAGAGGTGAAGGGGTGCTTCTCCTGTAGAGATGCAGGAGTGATGCTCCTATAGAGGCGCAGGGGTTCTGCTCCTGTAGAGGTGCAGGGGTTCTACTCCTGTAGAGGTGCAGGGGTGCTCTTTCTGTAGAGGTGCAGGGGTGCTCCTCCTGTATAGGGGCAGGGGTGCTCCTCCTGTATAGGGGCAGGGGTGCTCCTCCTGTAGAGGTGCAGGGGTGCTCCTCCTGTAGAGGTGCAGAGGTGCTCCTCCTGTGTTTTACTGATTTTAAACCAACCTTCATGAGCAGTTGACTGTTGCTTCTGCTGCAGACATTGGTAAGATGGACAATGTCAACATACCACCTGTAATTATTCCTGTCCTACAATCTTCTGTGTCAAAGTCATCCCCATGGATGTATTGAGGGTATTCCTCATCTGGGGTTAATTGAATAAGATTTGGAGCCCCTCCGTCCTTGCTGCTACCACATCATTTCCTTGTCTTGCACGATGCTCAAATTCTACGATCCACTGCATTAGTTTCAACAGCTACTTGACTTCAGGCCCTGTTTCTCTTGGTTTATCTGAGCCCCCTTTACCAAAAAGGAGTTTCCCACATGTCCTAAGTACTGCCATGAAGACATGATTTTCCTCATGCTGGAAGTTTTCCTTTCTCTACTTTGATTCCTTATTTTCCATCAGTGCTACATGTGCAAAAAAAAGGGGGGAGGCACAGTCAGAAAATGTGACGATATATTTTATAGTACAAAATACTTGTGAAGTCTTCCTTTCATCCGCATTAAATAAAACTGTTACTTAACAAAACTTTTAATTAAATACAGAAATCTCAATAAAGCCACATAAAAGTGCAATATGTTACCTAAAGTTCATTTGGGTTATGAATACAATCACGTTTTGTCACCAGAAGCATCCTTTTTCCACCCTCTGTCATTGTCGTATACTGATAATACTGACATTCTTTCATTCCACACTGTCACTCCAAAGATATGAAATTCATCACACGTGTTTGTGGATATCCTTAGCACACAAGAATGTCTGTAGTAAATTACTGCATTTTCCCCGTGTGTGCTCCATCAGTAAATTAAACTGGAGTAATGATCATTTTCTATCATCAGTAATCATATCAACTGCTGCTGTCATGAAATCCAACTTCAAAATGACACACATCTACCCATCAGTCAGTGCTATAATCACATGCACATCATACATACACGATCTGTACAAAATGACCCTTAATTCAATAATGACATTTTTTTTTGTTTTTTATTAAATTACAATATTTAAAAAAATATTTCCTTACTGCAGTAATTTTGCCATATCCTAATGCATTTGCCAACTATCTTGGCTATTAGCGATTTATTGTTTTACTTAGATTTGATTACTGGGAAAATCTAACTTGGTGGAAGCCCATTTTCAGGAGAAGCCTGGGGAGAAAAGGTCTAAATTATAAAAAACATTTTAAGAAAATAATTTTGCAATCTTCAAAAATAAAACAAAACATCTGAAGTTTAAATAATTATAACAAATTAGACATAATAAAAATGTTTGTTACAAATCTATTCAAGGTGTATGACACATTTAATATTTAGTGAAAGTTTACAGAGTTTGTAGAGAAATTAAAGGTATGTTAATCTATAGAAATAGGAATTGCAATATGAAGTGAGGGAAAAACAGGCTTATGGTATATTTAGAGAGAAAGTCAGGGAAGAGAATTAGTACTAAGTGAAAAGGGGCGAGTACGGAGGTGTAAGGAATGGAAAGGTTCTTGCTCACATCTAGGGTTATAGTTCATCATAGTTTTGAGCAAGAACAGAGACAGATTTTAGCTAGGAAGTCTTTCAGAGTGGTTATGAAAGATGAGAGGGAGGGTATAAACCTGATAAATACAGGTAAGGAGTTCCAGGCCTTAGCAACCATGTACAAATACAGACAAAGCCCAATAAACTTACTAGGTTTGTAGACAGATGGGTTTTTGGTCACTGAATTGCAATAAGTGACTGGGAACATAATTGTGTAGAACATTTTTTAGTGCTGGACAGATAGATGGATGCTGGATAATTTTATAGGTGGTAAGACGCTGTGTATATGTTAGTTGATGTGTCAGTTCTAACCAATTTAGGATTTTCAGTGCTATACAGTGGTGGGGTCTGAAAGGGGTATGTGCCGCAGATTTAGCAACTTTGTTATGGAATTGTTCAAGTTTTAATTTTTGTGAAGCCTGGAGTTTAGTAAGGATTGGAGCACCATAAAGAAGGGTGGAGAGGAGATAAGTCATTGCAAATGTAGCTTTAGTTGTGTTGGTGAGAAAGTTTTTGGCTCTGTAAAGCATCCCTAGTGTTTGATGAGTTTTTTTATGCAATTTTGTATATCTAGGTCAAATCTAAGATTATCATCCACTATCACCCCTAATAGTTTGCTATGAGAAATGACTAATGTATTATCAAGAGAGAGGACTTTAAATTTTTTTTTTCATGAGAATGGGATTTGTGGAAAAAAGTAGTAGTTTTGTCTTTTCTTGATTGCCCATGAGTTGTGAGTCATGAAGCCATGTTTCAGTGGCTGTTAAAGCTTCCTGAGTAATTTTTTGGAGGTGTACCATGTTATCAGATGTGCAAATGAGAGTGGAATCATCTGTGTATTGTGTTATGGTGGCCTGTTGTGTAGATGTATAGATGGTGTTGGTGAAAATGTTGACGAGGAGGGGACCAAGGATAGAGCCTTGTGGACTGGGAGCTAAGGAGAGACTGTGGAGTTTCATTTCACTGACTGATACCTTTTGAACTACAGAAGGGTGGGCTGAGTGAGACCAAGTGAGGACATTTCAAGTAGAAGTTCGCTGCGACAAACTGTGTTGAAGGATAAGAAAGAGACTAGTTTGCCGTTACCTCTAGCTTTATAGCATCTAACTAGGTCAGAAGGACAATGCTAGTACTATGGGAAGGATGGAAGCCATGCTGTATGGGGGACAGGAGTTCTTCCTGCAAGAGATAGCCTAGCAATTGTTTCTGAGTACATTTTTAAGTATTTTGGTAAGGGGAGATAAGATTGCTATAGGTCTAAAGTTATTACTGTTTGTTGAATTTCCTCCTTTGTGCAGAGGGATATTGTGTGATTTTTTTTGTCCAGACTGAGGAAATGTGAGGTTCTTGGATTCATATATTTATAAGGATTAAGACAGGATAGGCAATGCTACTGGCTACTATTTTTAGATGCTCGCTTGGAAGGTCATCAGCTAAGGAACAGCGCAGTTTAAGTTTGCTTAAGAGTAGCATTATATAGGATGTGGGCTCAGGTTTGAAGGTGAAAGTGGATGTGGTGATATGTGGCTGATATACTGGGCAGGGCTGGGATTAGATGTTGAGGAATCTTTGGTTAGAGATGCTATACTGTCTGTAAAATAAGAGTTGAACTGTGTTGCACTTTTGAGTGGTGGGTTATCTGGAGAGGGGTTTGGTTTGAATTTTTGGCTGGGATGTTAGATTTATTTAATGGATGAACAAAATATTTTAGTGTTGTGTTTAGTATTATACTAAAAGTTGTTATAGCATAGCTTTTTGTCTTTATTTACTTGCATTTAATACAATTGCAAAGCATTCTGAAGTTTTCAGGATAATGTGTGTTTTATATTGTTGCTGCTGTTTACATGCTTTTTCTCTATTTTGCATTAACATTCTGCTCTTTTTGGATATCAAGATTGCATTATTTGTTTTCAGTCTCTTCCTTCTAGGAGGTGCAAGGCTATTTAGGATATTTAGAAAAGTTGTATTGAATTTAGTTACAGCATCGTCTAAGGGAAGGATTTTTAGGAAGCTGCAGTTAACTGATGATATTGTAGTGATGAACATTTCTCAGTTAAACATATAAGAAAGTTTCTCTAGATTTTATAAGGCATAGTTTTAGAAGAGTGGACACTTTATTGTTCGATATGCTTTGTCAGGGAGAAATTGATAACAGGGCATATGATTTTTTATTGGTGGAATACCCCAAGATGGCCACATTTTTTGGTATTCCGAAAATTCAAAACGATGAAAGGAATCCACCTTTTAGACCTATTGTTTCTGCTAGGCTATCCAAAACCGAAAACATTTCTATATGGTTAGATAGTGTTCTTAATCCAGTTGTCCAGAAGTCAGATTATTATCTAAGGGATTCTTGGCATTTATTGGAAATCTTAGGAAAATACAGAATACCTGACAAGACTATATTTTTTGGCACGCTTGATGTCAAAAGTTTGTATACCTCTATCAATCAAGAAAAGGGTTTGGATTCCATAAGAGAATACCTCACACATAATATGGATTTTTCTGCTGAGAAAGTGAATACCATTTGTACTTTAATGGAGTTGGTGCTTGACAATAACTTTTTCAGCTTCAATAAGGTATTTTACAAACAATTGTCAGGTGTTGCTATGGGGGCAAGAGTTGCACCAGCTTTTGCCAACATAGTCATGGCAAATTGGGAGCATAAGTTTCTCAGGTTACATCCTAGTTTCAGTAAGGTTGAATTATATTTTAGATATATAGATGATTTGTTTTTTCTGTGGTCAGGGGATTATTCAGAATTTGTAGACTTGGTCACAGATCTGAACAATACTACAGATTTTTTATTTTTTAAAATAGGAGGATTTGGCAAAGACATCAATTTTTTGGATTTGGCTTTAAGCATAGATTACACTACTAGACGATTTAGTAGTAGAATATACAGGAAGTCCTGTTTTGCTAATCACTATTTACACAAGGACAGTTTGCACCCAGGTCACATGAAAAAGGGAGTCATCAAGGGGCAAATGATTAGATTGAGCAGACTTACTTCTGAAGACAATATCTTTTTGGATGAACTGTCTTTTCTTAGACAGTTGTTCATCCAAAGGGGTTATGATTTAGGATGGTTACAGGTAATAGAAAAAAAGGTTTCGAACCTGAGAGATGGGGTAGCTAAACCAAGTCTAACTTCTAGTGATATAGTGGTGGGACTCCATGTAAGTTTAAGTAAAAATGGTAATCAGAACACTCAAGAATTTCAAACTGCTTTTCCTTTGCCTATTGTAAAGGAAATGTGGTTTATTAAAGAGGTCATTGAGAAGAACTGGAGAATTATTCTTGGGAACAAAGATTTGACTTCAGCTTTGGGTTTGTTATCAAAGTTCACATATAAGAAGGTTACAAACATTAAGCAGATGTTAGAATCACCCAAGATAGTAGAAAAGGGTAGTACAAGGATGTGTTCCATGAAAAAAGGAACTTTTGCATATATGAACTGCAAACAATGCAGGTCCGTCAGCAATTCATCCTTCATCACAGTGGAACATTTGGGACAGACTTTTTGGGCCAACAAGTATTTCAATTGCAATAGTGAAAGTATAGTCTATATAGCTACTTGTTCCACATGTAAAAATTATTATATTGGAAAGACTAAAAGAGTTTTAAAAGGTAGGATATATGAGCATGTCTTGGCAATAAAGAAAAAGACAAAAACAATTCATTGTCCGGACACGCACTGTCCGGTATACATTTTAAGAAGTTTGAATTTTTTGTTTTAGACAGTGTAGAGAAAGGAATATTTGTTGGGGATACCAACAACAAACTGGAACAAAAGGAAGCATTTTGGCAGCTTCTATTTGGAGCCGACACATTACCGAGTCTGAATGAAGTTATTAATATAAAGTGTTTTCTCATATATAGGTAATGTAGAATGGCATCATAAGTTCTGGTTAGTTTAAACATACTTTTGTAAAACACAAGTTTTACTATGTAATTTTTATTTTTCACTTTTGCATTTTTGTGTAGACATTTTTAATGTTGTGTTCCATTACAGAATATCATTTAAGCACATTATTATAGCAGTTACATCATTTCCTGTAATTAAGTATTTAATGAAGGGGTAGGTAGTTGTTTGGTGTTTCTGATGAAGTTCACGTCATTAAAGTGGATGAAAGCGCTAAGCTGATTGTGTCCGAGAGTGGTCATTGGATTGGTTCCTATATTTTTTCCAGTTTTTTCGTTCAGTGGAGTGGATTTACAGTTTATTTGTATTGAATTTAGTTACAGCATCGTCTAAGGGAAGGATTTTTAGGAAGCTGCAGTTAACTGATGATATTGTAGTGATGAACATTTCTCAGTTAAACTTGGAAAGGTTACATGTTGTTTTATACATATGATGTTTAACTGGATGTGCAAGATGTCAGGTCATGTAGCCTGGGAGATGATCTCTCAGAGAGTCTGACATTGTACCTGTGGTGGAATATTCACCAGGGTCTGATACTAGGATCCAGTCTAATAGAGAATTTGATGTCTTGCTGTGTGGGGCTATTTATTAGTTGTGTGAAACCATGTAAGTTCATGCTAAATGTAGGGAAGTCAGAGTTTATGTCCAACCAACTGACATTCCCATCACCAAGTACTATTTTTCTTATGGAAATGTTATGGATATCCATTGTAGAATATATTTCAGCATAGCTGTATTGTCACCAGGAAGGATGCAAACGACAGTAATACATGCTTGTTTATAACTGTTTATTCTGAGCTAGTAACAAGAAGCTCTGCTGAACTGAATGTTGGTTCGCTGTGGGGGGAAATGTGGTCTATATTGAGAAATATTAAAGTGATACCACCACCTTTCCTCTCTATACTGTCATTACAGGTGATATTATAGCCAGGAGGTATAACTTCAGAGCCATCTATGCTGGGTTGAAGCCAGGTTTCAGTTACAGTGAGAACATCAGGCTTATGCTGAGTAATCCAGGCATGTACTTCAGCACTTTTATTTCTTATGCTTCTAACATTTATTGTAGCAAAAATTAGATCATCAGGGTTGGGGATTGGCTGTTGTTGGGCTATAGAAGTGTGTGGGAGAGAATTATCTTTGTGCTCAATGTGATAGGTGAGGCCAGGATTAGTGTGCATGCCTCCACCTAGAAGGTTTGTAGTATATTGAGGTTTTATGCATACTTGTTTTTTTGGAGAGGATTCTTGCAGTTAATTTTGTTTTGCTTTGAGTTGAAGTGCAATTAATTAGACTATTGAAATAAAGGTGAGAGGCAAGATTAAATAGGTTTGGTGTAATCTCTGGAGAGTGTAAAGAAAAAATATGGCTAGGTAGTTGGCACAGAGCTGGAGAAATGTTGTGATATATTATTGAGTCATGGTAGGATGACAGATGGCACAGTAGGAGGAACAGAATATAGGATAAGCTGAAGAGAAACATGATTAAGTACAGGAATCAGTATTTTACAGCTGTCAGGTAGTGGGGAAGTAGCACTGAAGAGAGAAACAAGATCTTGTAGGGCAGTAGGAGATTCAGTGATGGATACTGAAAGCTGGAAGAGGACAGGTAAGGAGACAAGTATTTTCTATAAAGGAAGAGAGTTAGGCTGTTCTGGTAACTTCTGTGGAATGTAAGGAAAATAATGAGACTGTAGTCAAAATAAGTCGAAACGAAGGGTTATCTGCCAAAAGAAAAAGATAGAATGTGGAATAGATAGCTACTATTAGGGGGAGTTGTGATTATTTAATTTTAATTTAATATTTGTTAACTGGTAAAGTCCGACTTGGAATAAAGCCAATTTTCAGCAGAGGCCTGGGGAGAAACATTCCAGATGCATGACTTTGTAACGTTGGGGGAAACCCACACGAACGCATGCAAACTCCACACAGAAGGCACCCCAGCCAAGAATCAAACTGGAGAACCTCTTGTGAGGTGACAACACGACCGCTGCGCCACTGCGCCATCCACATTATAAATGGATATAGCACAAAGCAGTATAGAGGGAGAAAGATAGATGGGAATGGAGTAAAGATTAAACAGACATGGGGAAGAAGGAAACACGAAACAGAAGTCCATGTATACAAGTAGTAAGTTCATTTGGGAGGGTTTTGGAATAAGAGTCACAAGTGAAATGTTTATGTAGCAAGTATAATATTACAGCATGAGGGATTCAGGGAACTGCTAGTAAAACAGCTTTTCTGTCATTTCCTGAGAACAAATGATTGGCATATGAAGTATAGTCTACTGGTCAAGCAAAAGAAGATAATGGGAAACTGAGTAAGAGGTCCTTAGAGTGCATGGACTATTACACAGAGACTTTCAGTCCCACAGCAGACATGTATTTAACTCATTAAAGGTAATATGCAGCAAGGTTCTTCATGATAAACATGCTTACATTAAACAACGACAAACTTCTCAGAAAACTTGTAGGTGTAGGACCTTGTGGCAGACCTCCTGCAATATAGAGGTCAGATGTAGTGACTGCAGGCTATTAAACAATGGTAAAGTCTCAGTAAACTTATAGGTATAGGACATTGTGGCAGAGCTCCTGCAGTATTGATTTTGGATGTAGTGACCACAGGTTATTAAACAATGGTAAAGTCTGAGTAAACTTGTAGGTATAGGACCTTCTGGCAGACCTCCTGCAGTACTGATGTCTGATGCAGTGACCACAGGCTATTAAACAATGGCAAATTCTCAGTAAACTTGTAGGTATAGGGCCTTGTGGCAGACCTTCTGCAGTATCATGGTCAGATGTAATCACTGCAGGCTCTGCTCTATAAAGGATAATAGTGACTGAGTGAATTAATATGGCAACTTATTGGCAAAAATTCAGGGCCATTTGCACTTTATAAGAAAATTAGGCTAATTTACATTTGTCTCTATGAATTGTAGTAATAAGCAGATGTGTTTCTCGTTATATCAGAGAATTTCCACTTTTTGCGGATCATGAATGGCAACTAAAGCAACATGAATGCACTACAAACTGACATGGCCGTACTGCAGACAGTTCTGCAGGAACATGCAAATGGCTCTAGACTAGCCAAATCAGAAAGTAGTTAAAAAGAAAATGGAGTTATCTCAATGTTAAGTTTGCAGGAATTTGAAGTGTAATCCCTGTGCATCCAAAATTGTGTGTCACACTGTAACACCTCAAACATATCATAACTTCCTAAAACTTAAAAATAACACACATAGTGATATTTATTTCTGCTACCCACCCCACCCCCCAAAAAAAAGAAAAAAAAAATCTGCTGTACTAAGTGATGCATACTGGTATTAGGGTACAAAAGCTAACATTTATCAATAAGCCTTATCAATACAAATTATTAATCATTTATTTGCTTTGCAATCAAGCATAGAAAGGAAAGATAACAGGTTTCCTTTAAGAAAACAAAAAGTGCCAAAGCACTTTTGTTTAAATCAAACTTGCCAAGAATATCAATAGCTGTTGTAATGACCATGCTAGAAAAAGGGGTTTGGTTAAGGTGATGTCACACCCCACAGGGAATGGCTCTAACTGTGATTAATACAGAAAGGGGTTTGGTTAAGGTGATGTCACACCCCACAGGGAATGGCTCTAATCCTGATTAATACAAAAAGGGGTTTGGTTAAGGTGATGTCACACCACACAGGGAATGGCTCTAATCCTGATTAATACAAAAAAGGATTTGGTTAAGGTGATGTCACACCCCACAGAGCATGGCTCTAACCCTGATTAATACAAAAAGGGGGTTGGTTAAGGTGATGACACACCCCACAGGGAATGTCTCTAACCCTGATTAATACAAAAAGGGGTTTGGTTAAGGTGATGACACACCTCAGATGGAATGTCTCTAACCCTTATTAATGCAAAAAGGGGTTTGGTTAAGGTGATGTCACACCCCACAGGGAATGGCTCTAATCCTGATTAATACAAAAAGGGGGTTGGTTAAGGTGATGTCCCACTCCACAGGGAATGGCTCTAACCCTGATTAATACAAAAAGGGGTTTGGTTAAGGTGATGTCCCACCCTACAGAGAATGGCTCTAACCCTGATTAATACACAATGGGGTTTGGGTAAGGAGATGTCACACCCCACAGGGAATGTCTCTAACCCTGATTAATACAAAAAGGGGGTTTGGTAAAGGTGATGTCACACCCCACAGGGAATGTCTCTAATCCTGATTAATACAAAAAGGGGGTTTGGGTAAGGAGATGTCACACCCCACAGGGAATGTCTCTAACCCTGATTAATACAAAAGGGGGGTTTGGTTAAGGTGATGTCACACCCCACAGAGAATGGCTCTAATCCTGATTAATACAAAAAGGGGTTTGGTTAAGGTGATGTCACACCCTACAGGGAATGGCTCTAACCCTGATTAATACAAAAAGGGGGTTGGTCAAGGTGATAAGACACCCCACAGGGAATGGCTCTAACCCTGATTAATACAAAAAGGGGTTTGGTTAAGGTGATGTTACACCCCACAGGGAATGGCTCTAACCCTGATTAATACAAAAAGGGGTTTGGTTAAGGTGATGTCACACCCCACAGGGAATGGATCAAACCCTGATTAATACAAAAAGGGGTTTGGTTAAGGTAATGTCACACCCCACAGGGAATGGCTCTAACCCTGATTAATGCAAAAAGGGGTTTGGTTAAGGAGATGTCACACCCCACATGGAATGGCTCTAACCCTGATTAATACAAAAAGGGGTTTGGTTAAGGTGATGTCACACCCCACAGGCAATGGCTCTAACCCTGATTAATACAAAAAGGGGTTTGGTTAAGGTGATGACACACCCCACAGGGAATGGCTCTAACCCTGATTAATACAAAAAGGGGTTTGGTTAAGGTGATGACACACCCCAGAGGGAATGGCTCTAACCCTGATTAATGCAAAAAGGGGTTTGGTTAAGGTGATTCACACCCCACAGGAAATGGCTCTAACCCTGATTAATACAAAAAGGGGTTTGGTTAAGGTGATGTCACATCCCACAGGGAATGGCTCTAACCCTGATTAATACAAAAAGGGGTTTGGTTAAGGTGATGACACACCCCACAGGGCATGGCTCTAACCCTGATTAATACAAAAAGGGGTTTGGTTAAGGTGATGACACACCCCACAGGGCATGGTTCTAACCCTGATTAATACAAAAAGGGGTTTGGTTAAGGTGATGATACACCCCACAGGGAATGGCTCTAACCCTGATTAATACAAAAAGGGGTTTGGTTAAGGTGATGACACACCCCACAGGGAATGGCTCTAACCCTGATTAATGCAAAAAGGGGTTTGGTTAAGGTGATTCACACCCCACAGGGAATGGCTCTAACCCTGATTAATACAAAAAGGGGTTTGGTTAAGGTGATGTCACACCCCACAGGGAATGGCTCTAACCCTGATTAATACAAAAAGGGGTTTGGTTAAGGTGATGACACACTCCACAGGGAATGGCTCTAACCCTGATTAATGCAAAAAGGGGTTTGGTTAAGGAGATGTCACACCACACAGGGAATGGCTCTAACCCTGATTAATACAAAAAGGGGTTTGGTTAAGGTGATGTCACACCCCACAGGGAATGTCTCTAACCCTGATTAATACAAAAAGGGGTTTGGTTAAGGTGATGTCACACCCCACAGGGAATGTCTCTAACCCTGATTAATACAAAAAGGGATTTGGTTAAGGTGATGACACACCTCACAGGGAATGTCTCTAACCCTGATTAATACAAAAAGGGGTTTGGTTAAGGTGATGACACACCCCACAGGGCATGGCTCTAACCCTGATTTATACAAAAAGGGGTTTGGTTAAGGTGATGTCACACCCCACAGGGAATGGCTCTAACCCTGATTAATACAAAAAGGGGTTTGGTTAAGGTGATGACACACCCCACAGGGAATGGCTCTAACCCTGATTAATACAAAAAGGGGTTTGGTTAAGGTGATGTCACACCCCACAGGGCATGTCTCTAACCCTGATTAATACAAAAATGGGTGTGGTTAAGGTGATGACACACCCCATAGGGAGTGGCTCTAACCCTGATTAATACAAAAAGGGGTTTGGTTAAGGTGATGTCACACCCCATAGGGAATGGCTCTAACCGTGATTAATACAAAAAGGGGTTTGGTTAAGGTGATGACACACCCCACAGGGAATGGCTCTAACCCTGATTAATACAAAAAGGGGTTTGGTTAAGGTGATGTCACACCCCACAGGGCATGTCTCTAACCCTGATTAATACAAAAAGGGGTGTGGTTAAGGTGATGACACACCCCATAGGAGTGGCTCTAACCCTGATTAATACAAAAAGGGGTTTGGTTAAGGTGATGTCACACCCCACAGGGAATGTCTCTAACCCTGATTAATGCAAAAAGGGGTTTGGTTAAGGTGATGACACACCCCACAGGGCATGGCTCTAACCCTGATTAATACAAAAAGGGGGTTGGTTAATGTGATGACACACCCCACAGGGAGTGGCTCTAACCCTGATTAATACAAAAAGGGGTTTGGTTAAGGTGATGACACACCCCACAGGGAGTGGCTCTAACCCTGATTAATACATGACTGATGATACTTTCCTCATTGTTCTGGCGCTTTGAATGATGGCGTCACCTGTGAAGGCACAAGGCTGTGCTTCTAGGTGGTCTGACTAAGAGAACCTGATGATGCTCTACATTCTCAATGCTTCTTATTGGGATTAGCCCAAGGTGTGCACAAGACACAGTGTGTGGAAAAGGATCTATAGCTCTCAGTAGACCTGGTATGGCCAGGAGTGTTGTCACTGTTATAATGATGTACAGAAGTGTAGCACTGATGAGGTGGCCGATTGAGTAGACCTGGTAGCTTCTAGAAATCTAGAATTCTATAGTAAGTACAAACATTTGTTTTCTTAAGTTAGTCATGTTAAAAAGATAAAAATAGTTTAGCAAGATGCCATACCTACAGGTGTTTTCAAAGAAAGAGATGTGTACCTGAAAATATTTCTTGTACTCTATTATGAAATTATGAAATACAGATGAAATCATAAACATGTTTGTAATAATGCATGCATCTTTTTAAAAAAAGAGGAGGTGGGAGGTTAACATAATGGTTAAGGTGTTTACCTTACAAACATATGTTGCAGGGTTTGATTCTCACATGGGGTAATTGGCTAGGCTGAAAATGTCCCACAAGATCAGTTAGCCTAGTACTAATCAATGAACCTATGAGATCCATATGAGTAATGGGTAAACAGATTTATATACAAATGTGATATAATTTTATTAAATAATCATCTGTATATGTAAGTCTGTACATCATGTACCGGGTTACAGGAAGAAGTATTTCTTACTGGATTTATAAATAATTAAATTAAAATTACACATTCTAAACTATTACTATTGCATAAAATGATGTAATAGGTACATTACATAAAGCCAGTTTTGTGTAGGCCATGGAAATAGAACTAAAACAGTTTCCTTTACACTGTTATTAGTCAAAAGTGTTCTACCTGCACATGCAACATGGCTGACGTCTGAGTCCCCACACCCTAGTTAGGGTGGAGGTTGGGAGGGGGGGGTCAGAGTTGCTGTACCAAGTAAATGACCAGCACAAACTCTACTGAGAAATGTTTTACTTCAACTTTACCTATCAAACCAGACACATTTTTACAGAAAAGGAAATGCAAACTTCCATGAATCATTACATTTCTATGTCTGTAAATTAGTTACATCCAAAGACAGTGTTATATGTGTTTGGATACCTTCATTCCACGCTCATTTCATACTTAATTTCCTCTTGCATGATAGGGAATATTGGCACAGTATTGTACTAATCCATACAGCTATACATATGTATTCCTGCTTAGTCAGGACTACAGACACAGACAAGTGCAAATACAGGTAAACAAGAATTGCCTTCTGTTTTTTAATTACAGCTTTGGAATTAATACAACATAGTCACCAGCAACAACAGCGAATGGTAGAAGGATGGCGGAATCTTCTGGTAAGTATAATTGAAGTCCAAGAGAATTCTGTCTTACTAGTTTGATGACCGGGTTCAAACAGTACTATAAATGTGGGTGAAAGATGCCCAATTCTGATGGACATCTTTTGTGTGTCTACTGTCTGGTGGTTCCTCACCTTCAGGTTCAACCACTGTGTGACCTTTCTAAGGCTTTTAGCTCTCGCACTTTGACAGAGTGCAAAAATAAATTGATCCTGAAGGGATTGCTAAAAACTCCCTTTTTGGAGGCCCTTTCTGAGGTGGAGGTCTCACTACCTCCCAGAAAGAAAAGTAAAAAGAGAAGCCATTTGGTTCCGACATCCCCAAAGTCCAAGGAACCGAAGTCTTCTCAGGCCATTTCTGAACTGAAATCTAAGTTACCAAACATGTCAGCACTGACTGTCTCAGCACCAGAGCCTGTAGCTCCCTCTATGGTGCCGAAGTCAACACTTTCTACAGAACCGACTCCTATAATTCCTACTTCGGTACTGATAATTCCCTCAGTATCAGATGCAATATTAGTACCTACAATAATTTCTCCCACGACGGGTCCTTTGACCTCTGTGCCAAGAACCGAAATTTTACCCAGGACCAGATATTGACCATACAATCGATCTTTTTTTTTGAACAGCAATATAGTCCCTTTCTTGAGAGATCCGAGTCTCCTTTGGGGATATCCACCCATTCAATGAGGAGTCTTTCTGAACTCGACGTAGTGAGGCTTGTTGATCAGCTCCTAGCAGCCAGAGGCATCCCAGCTTCTACCAAGATGTCCCTCCCATCTGGAGCCAAGGGTTTTTCTGCACAGACTCCAACATATCCTCCTTCAACCTCTTCTCAGGCCTTGGAGCCAATGTCTATGCCAGTGCTAACTTCGGTTCCTTTGATGCACCCTTCCATGGTTCTGGAGCCTACCCTGTGGATTTCGGTTCATTCAGAACCAATCCACCCTTGGGACTGGGACTGGCCTGTCAGCACCGTGACCCCTAGTTCGGCACCAATTTTTTCTATGGCACCAAAAAAAGGATCCAGACCACGAAAAACTGCAAGAAGCTTACTCTGGATAAAAGGCAGAAACCATGTTTATTAGTTTAGACCTTGTAAGCCATCTATGGTTCCTGTTGTTTTGTCAGCTTATAGTCCTCTTGAAGCTCCAAACCTGGAAGCGGGCTCGTCGGAGGGGGGTGTGACCCCAGTTCCAAAGTTGTCCTTCTCGGTTCTGGGCTCCAATCTCTCTTCCGGAGGGCCTGCCTTCCAGGTGATGGAGAGGGCTCTTGCTTCAGCAAGCATGCAGTTGGCATCCTGGCATCAGAACCTGACCTTTCCTTTTCCTCTGGTATGCAGCTGACACAGCCCACTACTCTTGGACATCAGGCATGGGAGCAGCAAGAAACCCTACTTCAGGGTACCTGCTCTTCGGAGTCCTCCTCAGAAGGTCCCACTGAGGAGCCACCTGGCAAGAGAATGTGCAAGAGGATGCACGTTGATTCTCCTGAGGAATGCCTTACCAAAGATGCAGATTTCAATGAGGGAGAAGGGTCCCCACAGTCACCCCCTGAGGATGTCTCATTCAGAGACATACTAGAGATCCTGAAGCAGAGGGGTGACTGGAAACCCATAAACCCTTCTACAGAGGAATCTGTGTATTCTTACAGGCTTTCTGTGCTCAACCCTTTACTTCCTGGGTGACCCCAACTGCAGATGCAGCATGCAGCATGCCTGGAAGGCCCCTGACACCATTGAGCCAATTCCCTGAAGACCTGATAAATTCCTGTCTACACCACAAGACCTACCCCACTGGTCCAGAGGCTTAGCAGTAGATTCTATGGTTGTGGTGGCAGCTGCTAAGAAAGAACTTGCTGAAAAAAGTTTGATTGTCCATCCTTCAAACAGGGAGGCATGGACGATAGACAGACTAGAAAAGTAGACTTGTGCTTCAGTGACTTTCGCTTTATGGTTGTTGAACTACATGGCACATTTTACACTTCCCCAGAGGGACCTGATTACAGACCTTTCAGAAACTTTGATAGGGGTATTGCCTGAAAAGGTATGTGATAAAGTTGCCTCAGCTTTCCACCCTAGAGTCCATTTCTAACTCTTCCATGTGGTTGATCACCCATACAACCAAGGGAGCAGCCAGAGTAGCCGGTTCAGGTGTTGTCATGAAACATCATGCCTGGATGCGCTTGCGCGACTTTGCAAACCCCTTCAAGTCTTCCTTCGTCAATGCTCCTCTTGATGAGTCTTCTTTGTTTGGCTCAAAAGTTAAAGACACATTAGCCAGGTGTGAGAAGGATGGAAAGACCCTATCTGCCATAGGCATACATTTTTCTGCCCCTCAACAATCCTACACTAGGAATCAGAGAGGTGGGAAGATGTGGTTCAAAAAATCCCAAGGGCCTTTCTGCGACACATGTGGTGAGCAATCCCCCTGGGGCAGAGGGGAACTCATCTGGAAGATGCCCCTCCCATGGCAGAGGGGGCCTGCAAAATCAGGGCTTCAGAGATTCCTTCTCTGGTTAGCCCTATCAGCGCTCCTGAGGAGTGGCCTGATTGATTACCTCTGTAAGCAGTTGGGGGATGTTTTTCTCTGAATCATTTGGCCTGGCAATCAATAACATCAAATTCCTGTGTGCAGAGGATAATAACCAGAAGTTATCATATCCCATTCAACCTTTACTCCAGTGCTTTAAGATGAATCTCTGACATTCCACCCAGTCAGAGGGATGTAGCAACACAGAAAGTTCTAAAACTGCTAAGAAAAAGTCATTCAAACACTCCCACCAGAACAAATAGGATTTGGATTTTACTCAAGGTTCTTTTTAGTGCCAAAAAAGACAGGGGACTTGAGGCCAATTTTGGACCTCAGCATACTAAACAAATTCGTCAGACAAGCAAAATTCCAGATGGTCACGGTTCAGTCCATTCTTCCATTTCTGGAAAAGGATGACTGGATATGCTCTATAGAGCTTCAGGATGCATATTGCCACATAAAAATGGACAAATAATCCAGAAGATATCGCCGCTTCTGGCTGGGAGACAGTTACTATGAATTTTGAGTACTGCCCTTTGGTCTCTCCATAGCCCCCAGGGTTCACCAACTGAATTTCAGTAGTAGCAGCCCACCTGAGACTGCAAGGATTCTGCGTGTTTCTATATCTAGATGATTGGCTCTTTACCACTCCAACCAGAAGTCTACTGCTTCAAGCCATATTTTACATTCAAAATCTGGCAGAAAACCTAGGAATTTCAATAAACACAAAAAGTCAAAGCTGGTACTGACTCAAAGCTTAGAGTTCATTGGGGCAATGTTTCACACAACATTCTGCCAAGTTGCTTTGCCTCATCACAGGTTACAAAGGTCAAGATCTTAACTTCAAATAATACTCTCTCAAAACCTTGTTCCAGCCTGACTGGTCCTACAAATTCTGGGCTTCATGGCGGCTACTATCACACTGGTTCAACTAGCAAGATTCCATATGAGGCTGCTTCAGTGGTTTCTAGCATCCCAGTGATCTATATTAACACACCCATTGTCTTAGCCAATCCACATAACAAACCGATGCAAGCAGGATCTTAATTGGTGGATGAAGCCAGAAGAGAAGTTATGGTGTTGTCCTTTTTCACCCCCTCAACCTAAAGCCATAGTGACCATGGATGCCTCCCTGATGGATGGGGGGGGGGCATTTTCAGGGAAAGACCATCCAAGGCACTTGGTTCCTCTTAGAGGCCAATCTACATATCAACATCCTGGAACTGAGGGCAGTGCTTCTAGCATTGCAAGCATTTCAAACGGCCCTTCCATCTGGGACAATTACTTTCCAATCAGACAATATGTCAGTAGTCTGGTACATCAACAAGCAAGGAGGAACCAGATCCTACCCATTATGTTGCAAAGCTCTGCGAGTGTGGCAATGGGTGATAGATTCCAACTGCTTTCTCTTAGCAATGCACATTCCCGGGAACTTGAATGTGATTCCAGACAGACTGAGCAGAAACATTTTGATGTCTCATGAGTGGTCTCTCAATCCTGTAGTAGCGACACAAATATTTCATTGTTGGGGCCAGCCTTGCTGCGACCTCTTTGCCTCTCCCTTGAACCACAAATGCAGCAGCTACTTCGCCCTGATCCCCCCTCAGAGGGAGTCCCTGAGAGATGCTCTGATACATGATTGGCTCCCGGGTCTGCTGTACGCCTTTCCTCCCTTTCTCCTCATTCCCCAGTTCTGGACGAAAGCGTAATGGTTGAGAATCAAAGTAATCCTCATTGCACCTTATTGGTCCTGTCAAGTTTTGTTCCCCTTTCTATGCCCTCACCTGGTTCACCGCTCATGGACCCAACCCTGGACTCCTATCGCATCTGTTTCATGGTTGCTGTAATGTAATTGATCAGGGCCAGGTGGCTCATACATTTTTAAGCAGTCTTTTATCCATGCATGTGGGATACTGTCAGATGCTTTTTTGTAGTCTAGCCATGCCATACTTAGATTCTTCCCATTTTTACAGTTCTCCATTATAACTTTATTTAACAACAAATAATTCTTTGTTCCATATCACTTTATTTTTCTTGCCCTTTTGTTCTATTACCATGATTGAGTTTACTTCTAAATGACTATAAACTCTGCCAGCATCAATTCCAGTGTAGAGTTTATATATCATCAGAACGCAAGTTATTGGTCTATAGATTTTTAGGATAGCTTGCTGGTTTTCTCTTAAGTAGGAATTATGTTTTTGCAGTTGTTAACCAGGTTGGTGTCTGTTCTGGATATGCATATAAATAGTTCTTACTTGTGGCTAAATCTTTATGTAAAGATGTTAATACTTTTAACCAAAAGTTAGGTACTGCAGCTGGCCCTGGGGTTTTCCAATTAGGAGCTTTTTTAACTTTGTTTCAATCTCATCGGCCGTTATTTCATTTCATCTCATATCCTGCACATTTGAACTTCTTATTCATTCTTTATTTCTGTTTTTTAATTTCTCCAAATCTTTTGGGTTTCTAATACCATTATGGGAATGGACCCCTTTCCTAAGTCAAAGTATGATTAAAGTTCATAAAATTAGTATTGTTTCAATCTTTGATGTCAGCCAAAAGTGCTCTTCACAGCACCCGCAATGTGCCCAGTAATGACTCCTCCTGCAATTCGTACAGGGTACATGTATTATTAGCATATCTAAATATGATACACAAAAAAACTCTTCACCAGCAGCTGAAGAGAGAGTGCCTGTAACTGAAAATGAAGAAAACAACCAGGCTCCAGGCTCTCGAAACTGTAACTGTACTGAGTCCTGTCAATCGGAATCAAACTAAGCTCATATGAAGTGCAGCGGCAAATCAGTAAATCAAGAGCAATAACTTCCTCAGTCAGTAGGCAGTGAGCAGCAAAGTGCAACAAGTCAATAAATCAAAAACAGTAAATTTTTAACTTTTTTAAATAAGTAACTACTAACAGGTAAATCAACAAAACCAAAGCGTATTAGTATTATGCTTTGCGCATATAGCATTTAGATGACATACATTATTGACTTTTTAAATATATAAATTTAAATAATACTTATTAACAGTTTTTGTACCTATTTCTTATTAATTTATATCTATAAACAACCGAATTTATATATATTTATATACATCATACATACACATTTTATACATTTGTATTGTAATTACATGCATGTGTATATTATTTTAACTCCATTATTTATATATATTATATATTTATTATTCATTATTCAATATAATTTATTAAATAATTAATAATAATAAATATATTAGATATATGATATTGTTTCTTTTATCTTTTTTTTTATTTTATATTTATATATATTTCATCACCATTATTTAACTACTAATATTCTATATTATATATATCTCATCTATACTCTACATTAAATATATCTCAAATATTTATGAACAATAACAACAACTGATCTTGATATAATAACTGATCTTGATATTATATTTAAATTTAACATTATTAATATATTATTCATTTAACATTAATACATGCTATTAATATTCCATTTTATAAAACAGATATTAGCATATCTAAATATGATTGTAGATTATTTTTTATAAGACCCATTGCTCCTACTACTATTGGAACTGTCTTTGCTTCTGGTTGTATAAATTGGGAGATGATCATTGAGATAGTCAGACATTATACCTGTGGTGGTTTATTTGCTAGGGTCTGATACTAGGATCCAGTCTAATAAGGAATTAGATGTCTTGCTATAATATGATGGTTATTAACCATTTCTGTGAGCTCATGCTAGATGCGAGGGAGTTAGAGTTTATGTCCAAACGATTGACACTCCTGTCACCTAGTAGTATTTTTCTTGTGAAATTGTTATGGATATCCAATGTAGGATATCTTCCAGTATAGTTATGTCACCGGAGGGATATTAAGGACAGTAATACATATTCATTTGCAATTGTTAAATTTCATGAAAGTAATAAGCTTTGCTGAACTGAATTTTGGTAGTGATTTATTGTAGGGGGATATATGGTAGTTGCTGGAAAATATTAAAGTAATACAACCACCTTTCTTCTTTATATAGGTTCATAGGTTCATAGGTAGGTACTAGGCTGTCTGTCCTAGGGCATTTATAAGCCTAGCCAGAATGTGTTGGCTTTCACCTCCCTTTTAGACTAGATGTCCAGCAGGGCCATAGAAGTGATCCCAGGAGCAAATTTACGATTTCCCATCCACTCATCAAGATTTCTCTTGAAGAGGGTCAGCGAGCGGTTCTGCCTAACATGGACTGGGATTCTATTCCAGAGTGCAGGAAGCCTTTGGGATATGAATCTATCCCTCCAGCATGTCCTATTTATTGTTGTGCTAAGGTTTAAATCCCTGGAGCGTGTAGCTCTAATGGATCTGGTTTTCTTGAGTAGAGGGGCACAATGACCTCTCTAGATCTAGATGTGAACCCTTTCGTGATTAGGTGGGCTATATAGAAGGTTTTTCTAACCACTTTGGGAATGTGATTGTCAAAGGAGAGGTTACTATCTACTTGGGTCCCCAGATCCCTGATTACTTCTTCTGTAATTAGTGGATTACCTCCTATATGGTAGTTTGTGGGCACTTTATTTTCCCCAAAGGGGATGACTATCCATTTTTTGCATTTAGCTTGAGGCCATGATTCTGACACCAGGTATCAGTCTCCGTAAGGCCCTTCTGGAGGATGCTTATGTCAGCCAGAGAGTCGATTATGGCTCCCAGTTTGCAATCATTTGCGAACTTTGTCAGCCACACTCCTCCCGTGTTTGCCTCTACCTCAGAGAAGTATATACCAAACAAGAGGAGTCCCAGGACTGATCCCTGTGTGACGCCACTTGTAACTGGTTTAGAGTCAGACAAGGCACCCGCAACTCTGACCATGTGAGTTCTACCCCTGAGCCACTTTGCAACCCATCTTGTGACATATGGGTTGATATTTAAGCTGGTAAGCTTATTTATGATACCAGAGTGGGGTATTGTGTTGAAGGCCTTTGTGAGGTCTAGCTAGGCTGTGTGGACTACCTTTCCCTCATCTAAGGCTTTGGCAACTGTTTTGAAGAAGTCAACTAGGTTTAGGAGGCAAGATCTGCCCTTAACAAAACCGAATTGGGTGGGGTCCAGTGTTTGGAGGTTCCCAATGTCTTTGTTTATGAGATCCATGATGATGCACTCCATAGCCTTGCAGACCAGGCTAGTCAGGCTTATAGGGTGATAGTTTCCTTGATCCGTTGTGGCGCCACCTTTGTGGAGCAGGATCACTGTTGCTGTACGCCATTCTTTGGGTACATAGCCTTTGGTAAGGCTGAGTTGGAATAGTGAATTTATGTGAGGGTTTAATTCATTTTGGAGCTCGTGTAAGATGCAGCCCGGGATACCATCCAGTCCCATTGATGCTGTGTTTTTTACTTTGGAGAGGGCTGCTTTCATTTGTGTGTCTGTGATGTCTGGGGGACTGCATACTTCTGGGATAGACACAGGCCCTTTTGGGGGGATGGGGGGGTGAAGTTTGCACTGAACCTGTCTGCCAGGATGTTGGCAATGTCTGTGGGTTCAGTGTATTTTGTGCCATTTTGCACCAGCTCAGAGCAGATCTGAGAGCTGCCACCCAGATTGTTGATGTAGCTAAAGAATGCCTTGTGATTATCTTTAGAGTCTTTGGCGATTTTTCTTTCGAAGCTGGCCTTTGATGATTTTATGAAGGATCAAAATTTCTTGCTAGTACTGATCAAGGATGCCTTCCCTTTTTGGGATTTTGCCTTGTCATGTAATAGTTTTCTCCTTCTGTTGTATAGCTTATTTATGGCCAGGGTCCACCAGATTGGTCTCCTGTTCTTGGAGGAGTGAGTCTTGGTTTTACTTGGGATGGCACGAGCCATGCATTCCTGTAGGTGCTCATAGAGTGCATTAGTAAAGGATTCTGCGGTTTGGGTAGCATTTTCCATTAGTCCGGGGGCTTTGAAACTTTCCACCTCAGTCTTGAGAAGTGTGAAGTTTGCTTTTGAGAAATTTTTCATAGTGGTTTCCTCGGTTGGGGGTGGGGTCGGGATGTGGATGTCCATTGTGATAAGTTTATGTCTGATCTTACCAACGAAGGATTTACCTCTGGTGTGGAACATTGAGCCCCCATGTTGGTGATGACCAAGTCCAGTATGTTGTCCCCTCTTGTGGGAGTGTTGACCAGTTGTTCCATGGCATTTGAGTTTATAAACTCCAGGAACCATTGGGCAAAAGAGTTGAGACTTGAGTAGTTTTCCCAGTCAATGTTTGGGTAGTTGAAATCCCCCAATATCATGGTGTTTGGTGAGACCTTCATATTCTCCAATGTTCTCAGGAATGCCGCGTGGGGATCCTGAAACAAGGTGGGTGATCTGTAGCAGGCTATGAACTGAAAAGAAATTTTACCTACTTTTTGTTGCACATGGATGGTCTTTGCTGCCTCGTGCAGTGCCACTAATCTGGAGGTGTGGGTATCCTTGATGAAAATGGATACTCCCCTGCCTTTAGTATTCTGGTCCAAGTTCTGGGGCCAAAAGGAATGGTATGAGTTAAATCCTGGTAGTGCTGGGGTGCTCTCTGGAGCCTTGAACCAGGTTTATGTTACTGCACAGATATCGATTTTCTCCATACTGAGGAGTGCCTCGAGTGCATGCATCTTGAGGTTTAGACTTCTGGCGTTGAGTAGCATTACCCTTAGTTTTTTGTTTCTGGTATTGTCTATGGAGGTGGGTTTGTCTTTTGAGCCTTGCCTAAAAAAGACACTATGGGGGTGGCAAGAGCCTTAGCCAGTATTCGAAAGCCTAAGGGTGACAGGTGCAAGCCGTCCCTGGTGAAGCAACGTGGCTTGTCTAGCATGTCATCCCAGGCTGACAGACAATGGATCCCCTTTGAATTGAGCTTAGCCAATTGTTAAAATTGATCATTGTGTCTTTATAATGTGGCATCATTCTATGCTACTCAGGGTCAGGGTCATACCGGCCTGGGCTACATGATCAGAGAGCTCTTCTATGTCTCTTTTCATGTAGTCCAGGGAGGTACGTCTCAGGTCGTTCACACCAATATGGACAATGATAGAGTCATATTTTTACCTGTTGTGGAGTGACCTGAGTGCCTGTGTTATGTGGCGGATCCTGGCTCCCAACAGGCAGCTTACAGTAACACTCTCCTTGTTCAGTCTGGTGAGTGGGATGTCGGTGTGCCTGACAATAGAGTCTCCAATTACTAGTGTGTTATTTAGCCTTAGGGGCTGCGACTGTGTGGCACACTGACTTTGTGAAGTATGTAATACGTATAAGTTGTTGTGGGGTAGCGGTTGTTACAGATGATATTATAGCTGTGAGATGTAATCTTGGCATCATGTATGCTGGGTTTAAACCAAGTTTAAGTTATAGCGTGAATATCAGGTGCAAGTTGGGTAATCCAGTGCATGCATGTGGGTGTATATGTATCGTGTGTGTGTGTGTGTGTGTGTCTGTAAAGGTATGTGTGTGTGTCATTGCTTCACAGATTACCTTGCAAACCTTTGTGGAAAAAATAGAGAAAGGTATACTCTGTCTGCCAGTGCTGGGCTCATCTCTTGACTGTCATATTAAGTGGGACTAGATATATCAAACCATTGTCTAGTGATTAATGACTGGAGGCTGAATATTTAGTAACTAACTGACCAGACAATGTAGGAAGTGGCAGATTCATACCAGAGAGACACTAAAGGATGAGGCTTAGTTTGTAGGTACCATTTAACAGCCATTAATTTACCTGCCTGGCACCTAATTCTCTAATTTGTGTTGTTCTCTAAAACTCCACAATAAAGTGGTCAAAGTAGCCCCACATCAAAGTCTGCTTTCTTACTGTTGTACCATACACATATATAGTATTTACTATGTTAAAAAGTCCTTGGCAGAAGTATAAACTTCATCCATTTAAGTATATTTTACACCACTGCTGCAATTTTTATCTTGTTTCATATTTTAGGCAAATAGTTTATTTTTATCATTAACAAGAAAAAGGCAGACAACCAGCTGGTAAACGTAAACTGTTCCACCAAACAGGCAAAGATAACAGCAAAGAAAAATATATTATAGAAGGTTAGACCTAGATTTGTTATAGTAATAATTTTAAGTAACAGCATATATCTGAAGCAAAGCATACAATATAGTACAATATGAGTTTAGCATTTGCTAAAATTTAGCATGATTTTTTGATTTTAAACCGCAGCTTTATTTACATTGTTGGAAGTAATAGGAATGTATAGAAGGTTAGACCTTGTAATAATTTTTAAGTAACAGCATATATCTGAAGCAAAGTATACAAGATCGTGCAATATGATTTTAACAAAGTATATATAATGAAGAGACTTTAATATCATTGTAATAATGATGTTTAGCATAATATATAGCATTTGACATGCTGCTGATAGAAGCAATGCTTTGAAATGTTTCTAAATATGTAAATGCTTGTAGATGCCTATGAAAGCTTTGATTGCTGAATAGGATTTTTAATGTGCTATAAAAAAATTGCATTTAAAAGCAATACTATGCAATATAGATGAAGGGACTGATGTTTTTAAAAGAGGGTGTGCCTGAAGCAACATAATTGATTGGGAGTGGCCTGTCAGGTTAATGAGGTACACAGGGACAGCTTTAAAAACCTCTCTGTGTGTGTTTTTACATTTGTATATGGTCTGAAGAAGCCACGGCCAGTGGTGAAAGCGCTTACTGAATATTAACGTTCTTGGTTTATTTTATGTGGCCTGGAGCTATACTTTGTACAACTGCTACCATATTTTTCTTTGCTGTTATTTTTGTTATGATTTTTCTCTCTTTCTTGTTTTATCAGTGAGTGGGTTTTCTCCTGATCTCTCATCTGACAGCTTTGGTGAGTTTCTAATTCAATCAATAACATGTGAGCTTTCTCTCTTTACTCAGCTGTATTACCTCAGGACAACATGGCCTGCATTCATATTCTGTGAAGACAGACAGCAAACAAGCAGTCACTCATTTTATGTTTTTATTTTTCTTCATGCCTTATGGACCTATAAGCGAGTGCATTGCATGTTCATAAACTCTAGACACAGTGTGACCAAGACAAGAAACAAGGTGCTTAGTTGAAAGTCCAGAGAACTGTCCTTTACTTATGTCTCTGCGAAATGAGACATAGAGACAGAATCACAACAAATGCAGCTTACAGCTCGTGTTTTTTTTGTTTTTTTTACAGCATAATAAGATGAAACTATAATGACTAGCAGAAAAAAATTGCTACAGCAATTACAGGAAGATTTCTAGAAGAAGGAAAAAAGCTTTTATGGTCTTTATATGCCAAAAGAAGGATCTTAACCGTGATCTGCTGTGGATGTTCGTATTTCTTAGGTTCATGCAGAGAGGAGTCCAGTTACTGTTTATCATGGCACAGATACGTACATTAGTCAGTTTTAAATCCCTGAAGATGAAGAGATGTATTCCACAATTTGTTAAGTAAGGAATCTTCATAGGTTCATAGGTTCATACTAGGCTATCTGCCCTAGGGCATTTATAAGACTAGCCAGAGTGTGTTTGGCTTTCACCACCCATTTTAATTTTTAATTTTGCTATGCCTTTTTTTGAGGTTAGTATACTGTGCCTGTGTCTAATAGTGACACAGAAGTGATACCCGGGGTAAACCTATGATCTCCCATCCACTCATCAAGATTCCTCTTGAAGAGAGTCAATGTGGGACTCTGCCTAACCTGGACTGGGATTTTATTCCAGAGTGAAGGGAGCCTCTGGGTTATGAATCTGTCCCTCCAGCATGTCCTATTTATTTCAGTGCTGAGGTTCAAGTCTCTCGAGCACGTAGCTCGATGGGATTTGGATTTTCTGAGGTGCAGCATGTCCATTAATTCCGGGTTGGACATGGCTTTATACATCAGGCACAGATCGCCTCTGAGCAGGCGGTATGCCACTGAGTAGAGCTGGAGTTTCTTTAACCGGGCAGCATATGGCATGTGTTTGAGCCCTTTGATCCTCTTGGTGAGGTACTTTTGGGGTTTTTCCAGTTGCTGCAGGTGTCTGGTAAGGTACATCCCAAAAGGGGCATTGTACTCAATTATGGGCCTGATGAGGGATGAGTAAAGAGGTACGATGACCTCCCCTGATCTAGATGTGAATCCCTTCATGATTAGGTGGGCTATATAAAATGTTTTTCTAACCACTTTGGCCATGTGGTTGTCAAATGAGAGATTGCTATCAACTTGGGTCCCCAGGTCCCTAATGACTTCTTCTGTACTTAATGGATTACCACCTATGTGATAATTTGTGGGCACTTTGTTTTTGCCAAAGGGGATGACTATACACTTTTTGGCATTTAGCTTGAGGCCATGGCTCTGGCACCAGTTGTCTGTTTCTATGAGGCCCTTTTGGAGGATGCTTGTGTGGGCTGGAGAGTTGATTATGGCCCAGTTTGCAGTCATCTGCGAACTTGGTCAGCCACAGTCCTTCCATGTTGGCTTGTACCTCCGAGAAATATATACCGAACAAGAGAGGTCCCAGGACTGAGCCTTGTGGGACGCCACTTGTAACTGGTTTGGAGTCTGACATGGCTCCAGCAATTCTAACCATGTGGGTTCTGTCCTTGAGCCAGTTTGCAACCCATCTAGTGACATAGGGGTTTATATTTAAGCTGGTGAGCTTATCTATAATGCCCGAGTGGGGTACTGTATCGAAGGCTTTTGCGAGGTCCAGGTAGGCTGTGTGGACCACCTTCCCCTCGTCAATGGCCTTGGTGACTGTTTCAAAGAAATCGACCAGGTTTAAGAGGCAGGATCTGCCCTTAACAAAGCCAAACTGGGTAGGATCCAGTGTCTGTAGGTCCCCAATATCTTTATTTGTGAGGTCCATGATGATCCTTTCCATAGCTTTGCAGACCAAGCTAGTCAGGTTTATGGGGCGATAGTTTCCAGGATCCGTTGAGGCACCACCTTTGTGGAGAGGGACCACTGTTGCTGTACACCACTCTTTGGGTACATATCCTGTAGTAAGGCTTAGATTGAACAGTAGTTTTATGTTTGGGTTTAGCTCTTCTTGGATTTCATGCACCATCTGGTCCCATTGATGCTGTGTTTTTTTGCTTTGGAGAGGGCGGCTCTTACCTGAGCATCTGAGATGTCAGGGGGGCAGCACTCTGTTGGGATAGATATTTGCCCTTTTGGTGGGGAGAGGGGGGAGAAGTTTGCACTGAACCTATCAGCTAGGATGTTAGCAATGTCTGTGGGCTCGGTGTATTTTTTGTCATTTTGGACTAATTCTGAGCATATCTGGGAATTCCCACCCAGGTTCCTAACATAACTAAAGAAAGCCTTGTGATTATCCTTAGTGTTCTGTGCAATTTTTCTCTCGAAGCTGGCCTTAGACGATTTTATGAGTGCCCGTAGTTTTTTGCTAATACTGATCAGAGATGCCTTCCCTTTTTGGGATTTTGCTCTATCATGTAGTAGCTTCCTCTATTGTATAGTTTGTTTATGGCTGGGGTCCACCAGACAGGATGTCTGCCTTTGGAGGATTGGGTCTTGGTTTTATTTGGGATTGCATGATCCATGCATTCCTGAAGGTGTTCATAGAATGCGTTTATAAAGGATTCTGCGGTCTGGGCCGTATTTTCCACGGGCCCGGGGGCTTTGAAGGATTTCGCCTCGGTTTTGAGGAGTGTGAAATTTGCTTTAGAGAAGTTTTTCACTGTGGTTTTCTGGGCAGGGGGTGGGGTCGGGATGTGAATATCCAGTGAGATTAGTTTATGGTCTGATCTTACCAGTGAGGGATACACTTCTGGTCTGGAGCATAGTGTCCCCATGTTGGTGATGATCAGGTCCAGTATGTTTTCCCCTCTTGTGGGAGTGGTAACAAGTTGTTCCATAGCATTTGAGTTTATAAATTCTAGGAAACTTTGGGCTAGGGTGTTGGAGCTAGAGTAATGCTCCCAGTCTATGTTTGGGTAGTTGAAGTCGCCCAATATAATGGTGTTTGGAGAGACCTTCATATTTTCCAGTATTCTCAGGAAGGCCAAGTGGGGTTCCTGTGTTTGGGAGGGTGGTCTGTAGCAGGCTATAAACTGGAAGGCAGTTTTACCCACAGTTAGTTGCACATAGATAGTCTTTGATGCTTCGTGCTGTGCCACCAACCTGGAGGTGTGGGTATCTTTGACGAATATTGATACTCCCCCTCCTTTTGTGGTTCGGTCCAATTTTTGGGGCCGAAAACATGGTATGAGGTATAACCTGGTAGTGCTGGGGTGCTCTAGGGAGCCTTGAACCAGGTTTCTGTTACTGCACAGATATCGATGTTCTCCATGCTAAGGAGAGTTTTGACTGCGTGCATCTTGAGGTTTAGACTTCTGGCGTTGAGTAGCATTACTCTTAGTTTCTTCTGACCAAAGGTCTCACATCTTCTACTCCAATGAATAATGACTGTGCATCTTCTGTATGAATGCAAAAAAAAATAAAAATCTTTATTTACAGCTTTTTATTATTAAATAGTTACAAACACCCATGGAGTTACTTGGGTTAATGGAGAGCATTATTAATAGAAGTCAAAACACTGCTCTAAACTGTATTTGTAAGGAAGGACACATAGTTCATGATATAATAATCCAAGGTAATCTCTGATTTCATGTTACTTGGTTCAGTTACATTTTTTTGAATCATTGTACATCAGATTCAGATAGCTGAAACCTCATTAACTGACTTTTCATTTGGTTACTAAGTTGAAACAACATTTAGTTACCTTATCCTCAGTTGCCCATATTGTATATCACTCATAGAGACAAATATAAAAAAATATATAAGCAATTTTAAATGCTCCCCCACCTGCAGGCCCTCTCTCTGTCTGTCTCTCTGTTTGTATACTGTATATATATATATATATATATATATATATATATATATATATATATATATATATATATATATATATATACATATATATACACATACATACACACACACACATTTATAAGTTCTAAGATCAAGGTACCTTCAAGGTATATTAAAATCTGAAATTTGTAAATATGCTCCCACTTTACTCCAAAGTATTGTAACCATAGATTTAAGGTACACATTCACACACAGGTGATAAGGCAAGAGGGCTTCCCCTTGCAAAACAGTTATACCTTGGCCCATCTTAATGGTACAGCATGCGTATGACCCAGACAGGCTCAGCTTGAAGGCACAGAGTGGTAAAGCCATGCCTATGACCCAGACAGGCCCAACTTGATGGTACAGAGTAGTGAAGCCATGCCTATGACCTAGACAGGCCCAACTTGATGCTACAGAGTAGTGAAGCCATGCCCTATGACCTAGACAGGCCCAACTTGAAGGTATAGCATGCTGAAGCCATGCCTATGACCTAGATAGGCCCCACTTGATGGTACAGAGTGATGAAGCCATGCCTATGACCCAGACATGCCCGACCTGATGGTACAGAGTTATGAAGCCACGCCTATGACCCAGACAGGCCCAACATGAAGGTACAGAGTGTTAAAGACATGCCTATGACCTAGACATGTCCCACTTGATGGTACAGAGTGATGAAGCCATGCCTATGACCCAGATAACCTACCTGTGTTTGTTTAGTGACTCGAGATGGAGAACCCTGGCTGGAAGAATTAGAGTGACTGTCCGATGTAGGGTCAACCATCATCGGGGAAGAGTTGTTCTCACATGCTCCAGTGCTGAAACCTACTAGACAGAGTGATATATGGCATTCAGTACCAAGTTCTGAGAATATACTTAGCTCTGCCAAGCTACTTTTGTATAGCAAGCCTTCATGTTGTGTGAGTGGGAGCATGCATATCCACAGGTAAAGGCATAGAAAGCCTTCTTGGGGTGTTGATGGGTTCATGCAAGCTAACAGGTAAAGGTATAACAAGACTTCATGGGGTGTGGATGGGACTATGCATGTCCACAGGTAAAGGAGAGTTGCAAACCTTCATAGGCTGTGGACAGGAGAATGTACACCCAGAGGTCAAGGTGTAGAAAGCTTTCATGTTAACTTCTAAGGAAGATGTTGGCTCAGAATGGAAACAACACAAACATCTGTCATGCAAGTGATGAGGAAGAAATGGGTTTCAGCTCTGGTGAATAAATGGTTGACAGGCCAAAAGACTGATGAAAATGATACAAGGAGAAACATTTCAGTCCTTAGAGAATGACCATCCAATACCAAATGTTTTTACATAATTACTCTAGGCATATTTACTGGTAAAGGGTCATGCTACTACAGCATTACCCTTAGACTGCTATATGTTTCACTACCCAAATCCCAGCTAAGTTTCTATTCTGAAGGGGGAAGAGGGCAGGGCTGTCCCTTCTCATCTCTTTTGTTTCTGTTGATGATTGTCTTCATGATAAGGACAACACATTGCAATATGATTTTTCATGAGATGAGAGAGGGCTCCCAAATATATAGGACCCCTAGCATAATGAGATAACCAGCCCCTTACCTTTAATACCCCAAAACTGTATATTAGTCATATTCTTAACCAAGTCTAAGAAACAGACTTTTGGAGTTGGATATAACCTCTTTACAATATGCAACACCAAACTGTACAATTTTTGATACAAAAAATGTTTTGTTTATGCATTTAGTATAGTTGTTAAAGACAGCCACCTGAATTTTTTCTCAAAGCTCAAAGCCCTGGCATGACATCATGAAAGACCCACAGTACCTCCCTACCTAAATTAATGTATAAGTTAATGTACACTGAAAATTAATACATATGATGATATAGCAGTAAACCACAATGTAAGTAAGATGTTGCTCCTCTGAAGAGGTAACATAAACCTATAAACCCTGAGAACACTTCTGCCTATGCAGAACTGTTCACAGAAACCCTCTACAAGCATGTTAGTAGCTGCACAGAGTAAGCTGTACCCATCAGGAAGAAGTACAGAACTAACTCAAAATACAAGCCACCCTGGTGGAATCACAAAATCAATTGGGATGTATAACAGGAGGAGGAAAATCATGGCAAAAAAATAGGAGGTGCAGCACCCAGCAGGATAAAAGCAGTCTCATCAAACTAAACAAACAACTCAGAGGACAAATAAAGTCTACCAAAGCCAAGTTTGAGGTAAGTTTGGCCTCCCAGGCCAAAGACAACCACAAAGCATTCTTTAGCTATGTACACAACCTCAAAGGTAATACACAATTGTGTGCAGAGCTCACTGTAAATGGAGGCACCATTACTGAGCCAGAAGGTATAGCAAACCTCCTGGCTGATACATCAGCTCCAACTTTACTCCTCTCTTCCCCTTAACCTTCCCTCAGGAAATATCATCAAAAACAACTCCCCCTACTATCACTAGGGAACAGGTCTTTAATGCTCTCTCTAAGACCAAGAACACTGCATCAATGGGCCCAGACAATATCCCAGGATGCCTTCTAAATAGCATGAAACATTACCTATCAGGGCCTCTGGAATTACTATTTAACTGTAGCCTCCAAACAGGCTTTATGCCTCATGAATAGAGGAAAGGCAACAGTCACCCCGCTGCACAAAAGTTAGCCAGCTACAGACCCTGGAAACTACAGACCCATAAGTCTCACTAGTCTTATATGTAAAGCCATGGAAAGAGTTATCACAGAGATGATCAATAGAGATATAGTAAACCTCCAGACACTGGACCCAACCCAGTTTGGTTTTGTCAAGGGCAGATCATGCCTTCTCAGCCTGGTGGACCTCTTTGAGAAGGCCACCAAAGCAATGGATGAGGGCAAAATCATTCACACTGCCTACCTTGACCTGGCTAAGGCATTTGACACAATACCTCACTTGGACATTGTTGACAAACTCAAGAGGTTAGGTTCAAACCCGTGTGTCACCCGGTGGATAGCCAACTGCCTCACAGACAGGACCCAGAAAGTTAGTATTGGGGAGTCCACCTCTACAAAGAGGCCAGTGACAAGTGGAATCCCTCAGGGATCAGTCATTGGACTGCTGCTTTTTGGCATTTACTTCTCAGAAGTCAATGCTAATGTCAGTGGTCTCTGGCTGACTAAATTTGCAGATGATTGCAGATTGGGAGTTGTTACTGAATATCACACTGACACAACTGGTGTCAGAATCATGGACTAAAACTAAATGCCAAGAAATGCATAATTGGTAGTTGCAAAAACCACCATAAAGGACCCTTGGTTTCTAGGTGAGGCAACTTCTACCGTACCCCATGCAGAAGATCTTATTTATTTTTTTATAAAAAGAAGAAAGACAAGGTTTTTTTTTTTTTTTTTTTTCAAGCAGGATTTTTAATAAAAAAACAAAAATTCTTGTGAAAATGTCACATATCTGACTATTCACAAATTTCACATTAATAAAATTAACTACACAACGACTTTTTAGTTAGTACACTTATATATTATCAAAGAATAGTTTTTTTCATTTCATTAGGTGGCAACTCTTACTCTAGGCACAACCAACTGGACATGGAAGTTTAAGGGGGTTTTAAAAGCCACTAGATCTTTTGTGACTAACTTCACCTATCAAGTCATCAATCAGGGTAAATAAATCTACTAGTTCACTACACATGGACAGCTCTTACAAGCTGTCCTTTAACAACGCTTTTTTTTTCTCAGGGGGTGTGAACTAGAAATGAGTTAACATAAGTGTCTTTCCTATAGATGACAGAACTAAATAGGTTATTTTGGCCATTTTAGATAGTTTAACATCCAAATAGTTAAGATGAAAAAGTTTGACGTAAGAATAATGTCTAAAGTTGTTTATGTCAGATAAAAAGACCCACGATCTCTACAAATAGTTGGCAATTGCTCCACATATTTTCTGAGAAGTGAGTCTATATAGATCCCCAAGGTTTTATGAACCTTGGGGATTCCAACATCATTGGTGTGTCTGGCAAACAAGATATCAATATATTTAAAAGTATCTTCGCAATTCTACCATTGATTTCATCTCATTGATGGAAGATTTAATGTTAAACTTATTGAAGTTAGTGTCTGATATCTAATTGGTTAAAGACACTTGAAAGTCTTATCCTGTTTTCAGAAGGGAGTTCAGTACCACTAAACAATAGTTTCAAATTCAATTTCCTTATATAACATTTGAGGTCTCAGTAACTCAACCAGTTCAGGTTCCAAATCCAGTACTGAAAAGTTGTAAATTATGAAATCACCTTTCTTATTTGAAACAATTTTAGGAGTAACCGAAGATGTAACACCAATAGCATCACTAACTAATTCCAATTCCTGTTCCCCCTGTATTTTCTCTGTTTGTTCTTGTTCCCTAAAAAATTACCTTGCTCATTAAAATTGTTTCCAGTAATTTCGTTAGAGGGACCAGAATTTTGTAAGTCAGTGTTAGCCCCCTTGTTTTGTCTCCTGTTTAAATTCCTGTTACTTCTAGAGGTTGTTCAACCCGTATGTTATCAGAAACATTTTCCACAGTGCCTTGCCCCTCTGTATCTTCATCTTCTATTTGTTCTAATCTATCTTCCCTATTGTTATTGGTCTTAACCTTTAAGTTAGGAAAGGCATTGTCTTTTGCTGTCTCTGTACAGCTTCTTAGATTTATTGACCTTAAGCTTGACCATATAGGTATCAATACTGGAAAAAATACGTGAATGGTCAAACTTAATTTGTGCAAAAGCTACATCATTTTTAATTTCAGCGACCAGTAAACATTGACTTACACTGACTTACAAAATTCTGGTCCCTCTAACGAAATTACTGGAAACAATTTTAATGAGCAAGGTAATTTTTTAGGGAACAAGAACAAACAGAGACAATACAGGGGGAACAGGAATTGGAATTAGTTAGTGATGCTATTGGTGTTACATCTTAAAATTGTTTCAAATAAGAAAGGTGATTTCATAATTTACAACTTTTCAGTACTGGATTTGGAACCTGAACTGGTTGAGTTACTGGCGCTGGGTAATGTTGCTTAAAATAAAATAAGAAATGCTATGCTAAGGTACTCTTAGACCTCAAATGTTATATAAGGAAATTGAATTTGAAACTATTGTTTAGTGGTACTGAACTCCCTTCTGAAAACAGGATAAGACTTTTCAGTGTCTTTAACCCATACAATGTATGTGTGTCATTAAAATATTTGTGTGAATTAGATATCAGACACATGGTTAGCTCAAACAAAACTAACTTCAATAAGTTTAACATTACTAAAGAACAACTTTAGCCCTAAACTCTTTGCGTCAGGTGGAGGGTTATAAAACCTGATAAGGGTGGCGGGTTGGCCATTTTGAGCAAAAAGATTACTGCGAACATATGTTGAAGGTACTGTCTTCAAATCTTCCATCAATGAGATGAACACGAGTTCAAAAAGAACTAGAGGTTATTTTTTATCAATGGTAGAATTGACTAAGATACTTTTAAATATATTGATATCTTGTTTGCCAGAACACCAGTGATGTTTGGAATCCCCAAGGTTCATAAAACAGTATATAGACTCACTTCTCAGAAAATATGTGGAGCAATTGCCAACTATTTGTAGAGATTTATCTGACATAAACAACGAAGTGCAAGGAAACAATTTTCTAACAATAGATGTTGTAGATTTATATACATCTATACCCCACTTAGAGGCTTGTGAGTGGATTGAGCTCCTTTTGATAGAACTTGGTGCTCCTCCTAATGAGATCGATAACATCACGGAACTTCTGGACATTATTCTTAACTTTTCATCTTTGAAAGTGAAGTATACATCCAAGCCAACTTAGTGATGGCATTTTGGGAAAGGAAGTATGTACTCAGCAACTTGGAGTGGAGCAACAAAATTTCTTATTACACCCGCTTCCTGGATGATATTTTTCTCCTGTTTAAAGGGAATTCCAGTGAAGCAGACAATTTTGTTGCCTACTTGAATAGTACAACTTCCTTCCTAAAGTTTACTTACAATTTTAACACTGAAGTAACCAACTATTTGGATGTTAAACTATCTAAAAATGGCCAAAATAACCTATTTAGTTCTGTCATCTATAGGAAAGACACTTATGTTAACTCATTTCTTCACTTCTCTAGTTCACACCCTATGAGACAAAAAGAGCGAAAAGGACAGCTTGTAAGAGCTGTCCGTATGTGTAGTGAACTAGTAGATTTCCTTAGTGAATGTGAGAATTTGAGAAATTTATTTTCAAATAGGGGTTACCCATTTACCCTGATTGATGACTTGATAGGTGAAGTTAGTCACAAAAGATCTAGTGGCTTTTATAAACCCCTTTTGTTGTCCATCCAGTTGCCTACTTAGAGTTGCCACCTAATGAAAATGTGGAAACTATTCTTGATAATATAGTAGAGAAGGGTCGTTGTGTAGTTTTATTACAACATTTAATGTGAATTCTAGTCAGATATGTGACATTCTTTACAAGAATTGGGCTTTTATTACAAATAATAGCTCCCTGCTTGAAAACAACCACATATTGTCTTTAGACGAGGGCAAAATATTAAAGATCTTCTGCAAGCTATCATCTAGAACCAAGGGTCCTTTGCAACTACTGCATTTACATTAAAACAGGTTGCTTTTGTTCTAGAAAACGTGTGGCTATACTTCTTCATTTGTTTTGAACTTTTTGTGGTGACCAGTTTGTTCGTTTTTACCAGTTTTGTTGGAAGTTTACGTTTACGTTCTGTTCTACACAATATGGAGAGTCCTGCCACACCGGTTGTTTTTGGTCAACCAACCGCTGAAACTGTTGACGTTCCTAATTTGCTTTTGTAATTAACGCAAAAAACTGAAGCCCTTAACAGCCGCTTTCAAGCACTAGAAGATTCATATGCTGAGCACAGAAGGGGTAATACGGATTATTTACAAAGTCGGGTGTCACCTGGTATGCTGGTTACGGACACCCAAGGCTCTATACCGCCAGGGCAGTTGGTAAGAGCTACAAGCTCTACGAACAGGAATGGTATTGGTGTTGCTGCAAGTTCCCAATTTAAAATGGGTAATAATTCTACTGGGCATAACGAGGCACTTATTGGCGAGAGGACAATAACAGATTGGATTAACAATACAGGTGATTTCTTTATGTTTAATAAACTGAACATTGACTCTTCGTCGGTGCGGAACTCTGGTTTGGTTGCAGAGTCAGCAACCATGTTATCTGATAAATTAAAACTACTTGATGTTAAGACTTTGAAATTGCGTAAACTGCAATTAGAGGTGTCTTATTTTAGACAGTGTATCACTGATGGTATTATTCCAAAAGGGTTGAGATCGAATTTTTCTCCTTCAAACATTATTAATACCAATGCTTTTTTATTAGATTTAAAAAACTTGTTTCAAATTCAGGGGATCCAGTTAATGGAGTTGCTTGTTAAACATTATGAGGTGATGGTTGTATGTTTAACTGATGAAATATGTTTACTGGACGCTGAAATTAAAAATGATGTAGCTTTTGCACAAATTAAGTTTGACCATTCACGTATTTTTTCCAGTATTGATACCTATATGGTCAAGCTTAAGGTCAATAAATCTAAGAAGCTGTACAGAGACAGGGTTGCCTACTCAAAAGACAATGCCTTTCCTAACTTAAAGGTTAAGACCAATAACAATAGGGAAGATAGATTAGAACAAATAGAAGATGAAGATACAGAGGGGCAAGGCACTGTGGAAAATGTTTCTGATAACATACGGGTTGAACAACCTCTTCGCAGAAGTAACAGGAATTTAAACAGGAGACAAAACAAGGGGGCTAACACTGACTTACAAAATTCTGGTCCCTCTAACGAAATTACTGGAAACAATTTTAATGAGCAAGGTAATTTTTTAGGGAACAAGAACAAACAGAGACAATACAGGGGGAACAGGAATTGGAATTAGTTAGTGATGCTATTGGTGTTACATCTTCGGTTACTCCTAAAATTGTTTCAAATAAGAAAGGTGATTTCATAATTTACAACTTTTCAGTACTGGATTTGGAACCTGAACTGGTTGAGTTACTGGCGCTGGGTAATACGTTTGTACCGTCTAAGAAATGCGATGTAGCTAAGGTACTCTTAGACCTCAAATGTTATATAAGGAAATTGAATTTGAAACTATTGTTTAGTGGTACTGAACTCCCTTCTGAAAACAGGATAAGACTTTCAAGTGTCTTTAACCCGCCAATACATGTGTCACTAAAAATATTTGAGCACGTGTGTGAATTAGATATCAGACACATGGTTAGCTCAAACAAAACTAACTTCAATAAGTTTAACATTACTAAAGAACAACTTTTAGCCCTAAACTCTTTGCGTTTCGCAGGGGTAAGGGTTATAAAACCTGATAAGGGTGGCGGGTTGGCCATTTTTGAGCAAAAAGATTACTGCGAACGTATGTTGAAGGTACTGTCTTCTGCGTCCTACAATAAATCTTCCATCAATGAGATGAACACGAGTTCAAAAAGAACTAGAGGTTATTTTCGAGACCTTTTTATCAATGGTAGAATTGACGAAGATACTTTTAAATATATTGATATCTTGTTTGCCAGAACACCAGTGATGTTTGGAATCCCCAAGGTTCATAAAAACCTTGGGGATCCACCTATGAGAGCTCTTATTGATGGGCGGGCCTCAGTCACTTACCCTTGCTCTAAGTATATAGACTCACTTCTCAGAAAATATGTGGAGCAATTGCCAACTATTTGTAGAGATTCGTGGTCTTTTTTATCTGACATAAACAACTTTAGGGAAGTGCAAGGAAACAATTTTCTAACAATAGATGTTGTAGATTTATATACATCTATACCCCACTTAGAGGCTTGTGAGTGGATTGAGCTCCTTTTGATAGAACTTGGTGCTCCTCCTAATGAGATCGATAACATCACGGAACTTCTGGACATTATTCTTACGTCAAACTTTTTCATCTTTGAAAGTGAAGTATACATCCAGAAACAAGGGGTAGCTATGGGCTCCCCTTGTGGAGCAGCTGTAGCCAACTTAGTGATGGCATTTTGGGAAAGGAAGTATGTACTCAGCAACTTGGAGTGGAGCAACAAAATTTCTTATTACACCCGCTTCCTGGATGATATTTTTCTCCTGTTTAAAGGGAATTCCAGTGAAGCAGACAATTTTGTTGCCTACTTGAATAGTACAACTTCCTTCCTAAAGTTTACTTACAATTTTAACACTGAAGTAACCAACTATTTGGATGTTAAACTATCTAAAAATGGCCAAAATAACCTATTTAGTTCTGTCATCTATAGGAAAGACACTTATGTTAACTCATTTCTTCACTTCTCTAGTTCACACCCTATGAGACAAAAAAGAGCGATTGTTAAAGGACAGCTTGTAAGAGCTGTCCGTATGTGTAGTGAACTAGTAGATTTCCTTAGTGAATGTGAGAATTTGAGAAATTTATTTTCAAATAGGGGTTACCCATTTACCCTGATTGATGACTTGATAGGTGAAGTTAGTCACAAAAGATCTAGTGGCTTTTATAAACCCCTTTTGTTGTCCATCCAGTTGCCTACTTGCGAAGAGTTGCCACCTAATGAAAATGTGGAAACTATTCTTGATAATATAGTAGAGGTACCTACTAAAGGGTCGTTGTGTAGTTTTATTACAACATTTAATGTGAATTCTAGTCAGATATGTGACATTCTTTACAAGAATTGGGCTTTTATTACAAATAATAGCTCCCTGCTTGAAAAACTTGGGGAAAAACCACATATTGTCTTTAGACGAGGGCAAAATATTAAAGATCTTCTGCAAGCTAGTACGGTAGAAGTTGCCTCATCTAGAACCAAGGGGTCCTTTGCGTGTGGTTTTTGCAACTACTGCATTTACATTAAAACAGGTTGCTTTTGTTCTAGAAAACGTGTGGCTATACTTCTTCATTTGTTTTGAACTTTTTGTGGTGACCACTAAGAAATGCATAATAGTATCCTGTCGGAAGTCATCCATCCCTGGTAACTATCATATTGACAACACACCCCTTAGAGTTGACCCAGTAGTCAGGGACTTGGGACACACATAGATAGTAATCCAGCCTTTGATCATCACGTGTCTACAGTGGTGAGGAAATCGTTCTATGTTGCTCAACTTATAAACAAAGGTATGGCATCCAAGTCCAAAGAAGTCATTGTTCCATTGTATTCGGCATTCATCAGGCATATCGTTGAGTACAATGCCCCCATTGGTATGTACCTAACCAGCATATCCAACAACTGGAATCCACAGAGGTTCCTCACTAAAAGAATACAAGGTGTAACTAATATCGCCTCAAGGCCATATTCCTGTATTCTGTGTTCTACAGGCTTTTGAGGGGAGATCTATTCCTGGCATACAGGGCATTGCCAGACCCAACTCTGATGGACCTCCTGCATATTAACAAAACAATCAGTACTAGAATTTCCCATTCTAAAGATTTAAACCTTGCCTGTGATATAAATGGAACCTGCTGGAGAGATAGGTATGTATCCCAGATGCTACCCTGTCTATGGAACAGGCTCCCCATCCATGTGAAGCAAAGTTCCTTCCTAATCCAATTCAAGTGCAACTTGGACAATTGGATGGGAAATTGTAAATTCATCCCTGGTTTGGCACCTATGTCTCTGATGCAAACAGGTAACCTGTAAATGGTTCATCTCCCAGGGCCCATGCTTACACTTATCAAGGGTATCACAACTTGTCAGAGATTTGGGATGCATAGCTAGGCTTAAGAAAGCCCTTGTAGTCGTTATCCTAATCAACACTTATGAACCTATAAGAAAATGTGAAATAACTGATGCCTGTAGCTCAACACAAAACAGTATTATGTAAAGAAGTTATTCTGTAAATGCTAGTGTGTTCCTTAGTAATGTTGTACTAAGTGTTGCAGAAAGTTTTAAAGCTATACAGAGCTTGTAATTGCAGTGTTTATGGTGTTTAAATGTGCTACCTGCAAAAGTGTCAAAGGGATCTACAGGAAAGGGAAATTAGAACAGCATTAAGAAAAAAATGGTAACTTTATACTTCGACTCACAGCCAGTACCCATAGACTGATTATATCAGCCTCTTACATCACCAAATACCACTCATGGTCCCTAGGCACCACCTCCTCTCTCAGGGGATTGGTTGCTTGCCCTTCCACCTGATCACTGCCGGATTCCAGCCCTTTATCTAGCCAGCCACAGAGATATTGAGCCCTCTATTGAAGTAACTTCACCATCTGGACTCAGAAGAGAAGAATAATTTAAACAGAAGAGCCCTCACTAACTCCTAGACTCAGGAAGAGACTTGATGGTGAAGACCCCAGAGTGGAAGACCATAAATCCACTGTCTGAGACCAGGGCACCCCCCCACTGTGGATACACCGCAGCTACCAGGTGCCACTTGCCCTGCATTTAACAAAATGTCTGGATTTGTCAATACGCTGAAAACTGTTATTCAACAGCTGAAGAGTGTTGTTTACACCACAGGCACAGATTCACTCTGCTCAAAGACGATCTAAGCTATTTGTTTTTGGAAAGGTTTTTTTTTATTCTACAGTCTATCACTTAGTGGATTTCTACTCAATAAGCACAAAAAGCCTTTCAAATTGTTCTTAATCCCCCACCCCCCACACACACTTGGGCACATTCATGAGCTCTGTAAAAATGAGCACTGTGACATATTCCACTGTAAGCTATTTCTCTGGATGCATGTATTTTAGACAAAAGGGAGAGTCACCTAGTGTTGCTCTAAGCGAATACCTCCCATGAATATAAAAAGATCCCCATCTTCATAAGGAAGAAGAACAGAGACTGGTCATGATCATGGATATGAGTCTCATAAAAGCAGGCATTGCAATCCTTTTTGCCAAAAAAGAGAATATTATTGTTTCATGAAAGTATTTCAGAAAACATAAGTCCCATAAAAGTGACACAGCCTCTCATATTTAAAGTGATGGAAGAATTTTTAAGGACAATTAAGACTAGATAAAGGTTCTGCCTTTTTAATTTTTCCAAATCTTTTGGTTTTCTAATAGCATGATGGGAATTAACACCATTCCTAAGTCAAAATATGATTAAAGTTCATGAAATTAGTATTGTTTTGCTCTTTGAAGTCAGCCAAAAGTGCATTTTGCAGCACCCGCAATGTGCCCAGTAATGACACCTTCTGCAATTCATACAGAGTTAAATGTGCTGGTAGCATATCTATATATGATTGTAGACTCTTTTTTTTTTATAAGACCCATTGCTCTTAGTACTATTGCAACTATCTGCGTGTCTTTCTTTCACATTGCTCTCATTTCTGCTTGCAAATCCTGATATTTTATAAGTTTGTGTCTCTCTGTATGCAGGGCACTGTAATCACTGAGTGTGGAGATTTCAATGATCAATGCTACTTTTGTCTTGGACCACTATATCTGTTTTTCTAGCATCTATCTTTTTAACTGTTGGTAATGAATGATCCTATGTAATGTAGACTTCATCATTTTCTATGATACTTTGTGGCTCATGTTTCCAGTGTTTTTCAGCCACTTCAATATCATAATGTTTGCACAATCCCCAGTGCAACAGTCTCGCCATAATATTATGCCTTTCGGTATACAGTCCTTCTGTCATTAGTATGTTGCAACCAGCAATGAGGTGTGCAACTGTTTCCAATTCTGTTTTACAAAACTTACATTTGTCTGTTTCTCCCACATGTTCAATGGACTTTGTAAACCAACATGTACCTAGCCCACCATCTTGTGCCGCCAATATTAATCTTTCATCTCTTGGCTTGAATTTGCCTCTCCTTGACCATTCCTGCATTTATTCCTGATCAACTTGAGGTTCTTCCAGAAGTTTTCTATACTTGTAATTGTATTTATGTATTTCCCACATTTCTTGCCTTCTCATCTGGTCCTTCACCTTATATTCTTTCGTTTGTTTTTTGGCACATTCAGTTGCTGCCCAGTTTTTATCCACTTGTGGTTTGATTTCTATTCCTGCTTGACGCCAATATGCTTCTGCTAGCCTAAGCAGGGAAGTCATCTTAGATTTATTCTCCTCACATTTCAAAACTTTCACTGTATTTGGGTCTTGTGGAGTCAGCAGATATGTTTGGAGTCTTCGATTGCAGATCTGTACATGTAATCAATTTCAAGGAGGCCCAACTCTCCTTCGGGGCGGGGAATATATAATCTTGGTATGCACTGATTTTTATAAATCATTTGGAGAGCATGAAGCATCCTTCTTGTTTTCCTATCTAATCTATCCAACACATTTTGGGACCAGTCAATCACTCCAAAACTGCAAGTTAGGACAGGAAGAGCAAATTGGTTTATAGCTTGGATTTTGTTCCTAGATGTCAACACTGTTTTCAGGATTAAATTAAGTTTTCTAAAGTACTCCTTACTAAGTTTTATTTGCATTTGTCCATGTTTTATTGTAGATCCTTCATCATTTCCCAAATATTTATACACCCCCTCTTGCTCAAGTTCTTTTATATCACATTCTTGCCCCAAACTAATATTTTCTTGGTGATGCAGTTTTCCTGCTTTAAAGGTTGCTTTTGCACATTTATCAAGACTGAATGACATTCTTATATAATCTGAAAAAGTTTTGAGAACTTGCAATTGTACTTTCAGTTTCTGATGAGCTATACAGTTTCAAATCATTGACAAAGAGAAGATGAGAAGTCTTTACAATTTGTTGTTTTCTAGGAGCCAAATTATAGCCATGGCCTAAGCTGTTAAGTAGACAACTTAATGAGTTAAGGGCAAGGCAGACTAGCAGGGGTGACAGAGAGTCACCCTGGAATATCTCCCTTGAATTTTATCCCAGGAATAATAATTTGTCCTTTATCATGGCTTAATTGCAAAGTGGTCTGCCACTGTTTCATTGTCACTGTAATGTAATCAAATCAGTGTAGGGTGTATCTTATACATTTTTAAGCCCTCTTTTATCCATGAATGTGGGATACTATCAAATGCTTTTTTGTAGTCAATCCATGCCATACTTAGATTCTTCCCCTTTTTACAGTTCTCCACTATGACTTTATTAAACAGTAAATGATCCTTTGTTCCATATGACTTTCTTTTATTGCCTCTGTTCTATTTCCATAACTGAGTTTTCTTCTAAATGACTATAGA